>NC_081574.1:37291840-37292126 GCF_022355385.1 Mustela nigripes | reverse complement strand
ATGATGATGATGATGGTAAACACTTGTTAGATGATGATGGTGGTGGTGGTGGTGGCAGCAATGACAGTGGTAATGGTGCTGCTGCTGATGGTGATGATGATGGTGGTGGTGGTGATGACAGTGGTAATGGTGCTGCTGCTGATGGTGATGATGGTGGTGGTGGTGGTGATGCTGATGGTGAAGATGGTGGTAGTGGTGGTTTGATGGTTATGATGGTGCTGCTGCTAATGATGGTGGTAATGATGGTGATGATGGTGTTGATTATGGTTTGATATTATTGGTGATG
>NC_081574.1:37129821-37291740 GCF_022355385.1 Mustela nigripes | reverse complement strand
GTGGTGGTGATGGTGATGATGGTGGTGATGGTGTTGATGATGGTGGTTGATGATGATGGTAATGATGATGATGTTAATGTTGATGATGGTGATGATGAAGGTTGTGGTGGTGATGGTGATGATGGTGGTGATGATGATGGTGATGAAGGTGAGGAAAATGATAGTGGTAGTGGCGATGATGGTGATGAAGATGATGATGGTGATAAGTTTCTCAAATTTCAACACAGTTGGTGAAAAAGGGTTGAGAGTTATGAGAGCAAATTGTGATTGATGTGTGCTAATGAAAGGAGATGAGATCTTTTATAAACCTGTTAGGTGAACATAAGAAATCCTGTTAGGTGAACATAAGAAATCATAAAATATGTAAGTATTAAACAATGAAATGATGTATGGCCCTTAGCGTGTGTTTAGCACCTTCTGTGTACAAGACATCAGGCTAAGTCTCTGGGGCTCATGGTCAAGGTCAGGAGAGCCTTTGCCCTCAAGGAGATTATCCTCTTTTTGGGGAGATAGGATAGAAGCTCCTGATAAATTATGAAAGCAAATTATTTAAATAACAGCCCAGCCCCAAAGAAGAGCTGGCACAAGGTGAAGCTGATTGATTGATCCATTAATTGTACAGACATGAAGTGCTCAAGAGTTCAGATCACCTCAAACGAAGACATCAAAGCAGCTTCACCTAGAAGACGGGGTCCCCGTTAGGTCTTTGAGAATGGGTAGGGGATAGAAAGCAGGTCCCTCTAAATGTGATTCAGAGGTCAGTGAAACAATATTCAAGCTCAGTTCAAAGTTCACATAGTTTGGTGATTTTTTAAATCATTTTTAGGTTTGGTTCAAATCCTGGTGCCCTGTTTGGTGCTAGAAAGTAGAAGCTTAATAAACAAAGCCCCAGATTTTAGGGACTTTAGGACGGGCTCCGCTCAGGGTGATGATCCCAAATTTGGAAGGCAGGGTCTGTGCAAGTGAGGGAATGGCTTTGCACGCCCACCTTGATCAGTCTACCTCCCCACCTCGGACTTGGGGTATCCAACTGTAAAATGAGGCTAACTAAACCCACCTTTCTGCATAGCAGAGATTTCTGGGGTTATAGGAGCTACCCCTTGGGGTACAGTATCCTCAGCTGTCCAGACTTGGGTTGGTTTCGAGTTGGTTTCCTGTAGTCCCCCTTTCAAAAAGGGACTCCAAGCTCCGGAGTCCCTCAGAAATCCGTTCCCTCTGCCCCCGGTATTCTGGGCAGTTTGATGAGAGATTGTCCACATCTGACAGAGTTTAAGGATATAGATGAGCATGTCCTCAAACTGGGCAATAGGCCAAGGGCTGGCTGCTGGGGAAGAGAAGGCATCAGACCTGTGTGTAATCCTGCTGGGTCGGACTCTACGGAGACAACAGGAGTTTGCGCTGGGATGTAAATGACTGTTGGTGTTTCATGATTTACACTGGCCTTGTGAGGTTCCCTCCTTGTGGCCAAAACCTTCTAGAGACTATACCTTATTCCAAAGGAATAACCGTGCGGTAGAAGTGTGAGAGGTTGTGTGATCTGGCTTCACATGTCTATGGGAGGTATGTGTTTGATTTTATTGCATTATCGTGTGTATAACAGAGTTCTACTTTTTCAAGAAGATGATAAAGCAATTGGGTGGTCACTGTGAGTATGGACATGCACATAAACGCATGTACCGAAAGATCCAAAAAGATAAACAGCAAACTATAACAATGGTGAACTGGGGAGGGGTCTGGGGTGGGAGATGGGATGGCCGAAAAGGACTGTCGTCTTTGTTATGCTCATCCTTGTCCAAAGAGAATGTAGTCATATGCCAGAGCAGGGGATTTGGACTCCAAGCTCCGGATTCTCTGAATCTGTGCCTGTGAAAAGAGATGAGTCATGCTCATTGAGCTGTCATGGGGATTGAATGAGATGATTACGTAGCTGCGCGTGCCATGCCCGCCACATGGAAATCCATGGACGAAAGTTAGCATCACTGTCCCCTCCACGGCAGAGAGTGATCAGATGTTCCCTGTCCATTTCCTCTTATGGGACCCACAGAAAGCTCGGGTTCCCTAGGCTCCCCTACAGTCAGCAGTCCCATGATTAGGTCTGGCCAATGAACCCTGTGCAGAAGTGATAAGTATCCTTTCTGGCCTCGCCACAAATCTCGCCGTGTCACCCTCCTCGGGTAAACATTAGAGATACTGGTGTCCCAGGATCAAAGGCGTCTCCATCCCTGAGTGTCCCTTTAGAGCACAGCCACCCAGCAAGCCACCCAGCCCACCTTAGACAGTGGTATGAGCAAGAAGTGAAGTGATCATGTCAAGCCACTGAGATTTGGGGGTTATTTGTTGTCAGCGCTGGGTGTCCTAAAATGCAACTCTGTTATACTCTCTAAATCTCGGTTTCTTGGGGCACCTGGGTCGCTCTGTTGGTTAAGCATCTGCCTTTGGCTCAGGTTATGATCCCAGAGTCCTGGGATCGAGCCCTGCATCAGGCTCCCTGCTCAGGGGAGAGCCTTCTTCTCCCTCTGCTTGCCTCTCCCCTGCTTGTGCTCTCTCTCTCTCTCTTCAAATAAATAAAATCTTTAAAAAAATAAATAAATCTCAGTTTCTTCAGTGTAAGATGGGAAAAGTCATTTTTTGCCTGCTTCAGAGGGTTTTGTATAAAAACATGCCGAGAGGTTGATGGTGAACACACTGTAACTGCAGGGCAGGTGTCAGATGAGGGGGGGTGCCTAGGAACTGTGCCGTTTGGAGACTTGGGGCTTGGGGTACAGACCAGGCTGGCGGGAGAGGCCTCTGAGGAGGAGCCCATCTGGTGGGCTGGGCAGGGGGACCGGCGGAGAGCAGGTGGGAGGAGGGCCTTTCGGCAGCTTCCCGCTGCAGAGAGGAGCCTGTGTCTGGGAGAGCTTGCTGCAGCTTCTCTGGTTACAGTAGAATCCCTGGGTCAGACAAGAATCAATTCCCAGGATCAATTGACTGCAGGCTGGTAAGAGAGTCAATGTGTTTTGGGGGATTGGCCATTGTCCAGGCCAGAGCAAAAACTTGCACTGTAAGCAGTAATTAAGAAACGATTTGCCCTTGGCCTCTGTTCCTGGGACAAACGCCAGTCCCCACGAGCCTTCAGAGCTGCCGGCTTCAGGAACAGCTCAGATGGGGACAGGTGACACATGCCTGTGTGCACTGTGGCCCATGGAGGCCTTGGCACGGCTCTGTCGCAGCTCCAGGCCTGACTCATCTTCATGCTCGGCTTGCGTGAGTGAACGCTGCTGGGAGAGGGCTTTTAGGGCGCAAAGCTGAGTCTGCCCAACATGCCACTTCGTCAGGATAACACATCATCGTGGTCCCGTGGAGAGAGCTCCGGACCCTGCTTCGGGCTTTGGCGGTGTCCAGAGCGAGCTGCGGGAGCCCAGCCACGACGCAGCCATGCTGTGGGCCTCAGTTTCCCCCTTCCTGCAGAGGTCAAGGCGGTCTCTTCTGTCTAGCCATAAGCCCTGGGAGACAGTGCGGCACATAAAACACGCCCCCTCCCAGAGCTTCCGGTCCGCTTCCCCACTCCGTGCCCTTGGAGCTCACGAATTCTTGTCTTCTGTGGGCAGTGAACACGGAAATCTGCAGGGAGTTTGAATGAACTCGTGGATGAGGTAGGGGATAACGGGGAAGAAAGCGGGACTGCCGGATGATCCCAGTATGCAAGCATTTCCCAGACGTCTGTGGGATAGGGGTCCAGGCATGTCATTTCTGCTGATGGAAGCTTCAAATTGTTTAGGTATGTCTAAGAAAGTGGGACCCCGGGTGGCTCAGTCGGTTAAGCAGCTGCCTTCAGATCCGGTCATGATCCTGGAGACCCAGGATCGAGCCCGGCATCAGGTGAGTCTGCTTCTCCCTCTGCCTCTGCCCCATCCCCCCACCTCCCCTGCTCATGTTCTCTCTCTCTCTCTCTCAAATAAAATAATTATAAAAAGAAAGTAGTGACAGCGAAGGAAGAAAAGCAGATGGGGAAGAAGAACAGAAAGGCACATCTCCTTTTTGCCTTTACTCAAGCTCAGATTATTTCGTAGGAAGGCATAATTTATGTACATCTATGCAAATGATCATGTAAATGAGCTCGTTTCCTAGAGTTAAACCTGTCTCCGTTCCCCACTCACTAAATGAGTGGGACCGAAACGGGAAGAGAGTGACTCACTGTTTCACGATTGAAACACCCCCAGGTCTCGGAGCCCTCTCCCCAGAAGCTCACTGCTTTCCATCAGCTCCTGGAGGGCAGAACTTCCCTGGCACAGGTGTCTGGCCCAGAAGCTTCTGAAGAAATGGGACAGGAACTGAAGGAGAAGCTTGCTTGCCCGCTGGTCAGGAATGCACATCCTTGTGGGACCGCACTGGCTGCCCTTCTCTTTGGGGGGGTGGGCTGCCTCTTTAAGAATAAAAATGAACTTGGTCAATTAGCTGAGTAAAAACAACTTTTTCCTTCCATGCACCCTGTGGCTGATGCAGATTCACTCTTCAGTTTCCGGTCCCGCCTGAGGCACACGTGGGTCCAGAAAGTTCTTCCTGGGGGCTGCTGTTGAAGGTCTTGCTCCCAGCCTTTTTTCTTCCTACTCTGGGCCTTCCCCAGCCACTCCTTCTTAGCTCCCTGGACGAAGAAATCACATTTTATATAGTGCTGACCCTTGCACAACACGGGTTTGATCTTCATGGGTCTGCTTGTATGTGGATTTTTTTTTTTTTAATGAATACGGTACAGCACTGTAAATGTATTTTCTCTTTCTTATGATTTTCTTAATGACATTTTCTTTTCTCTAATGTGAATTACTGTAAGAATACAGTGCATAAGACATTTGACATACAAAATCTGTTTTCATCGACTGCCTATATTATCTGTAAGTAGCTTTCAACCGTAGCTGTTACTCGTTATGTTTTGGGGGAGTCAAAAGTTATTCATGGATTTTTGACTGTGCAGGAGGGTTGGTGTCCCTAACCCTCTTGTGTTCACAGGTCAGCTGTAATCTAAACCAGAACTGACCGCATAATTAACAACAACAGCTTACAATTTCATTAATTGATTTATAATTTATACAGCTCCATTGCAGACTTCTTGTTTCCTATTTGCCTTTGCCATGGCCCTTTGGAGGTAGGTCTGTGCTTATAGGTGTGGAAATCTCAGCTTGGTTAAAGGGCAAAGCCAGAGTCATTACTCATGGATAGCGAGGCTGGAGCCCAGAGCCTCCAACTCTGAATCCTGTGCTTGCCCCTCCACAGGAATGTGTGTGTGTGTGTGTGTGTGTGTGTGCACGTGTGCATGTGTGCATGCGTGTGTAGTGGGTTGTACGGTGTATGCGGTGGCATGTGTCTATGTTTGTGGGGTTGAGGCATGAGGTCTGCGGTGGTGATGAAGGTGGGGGAGACGGTCACCAGCACGGGCTCTTTCCTGATCTGGGTCTGCCTATAACCACAGCTCCAAAGCTGCACCTGTGTCCGGTTGTTTTTTTTAGACCAGGTCCCAGCCATGGTTCATGTACGGATGTCACTAGGTGACACTGAGGTCTGGTAGGAGGAGGGGGTGACAAGATCGGGGCACAGCTGCCTTTCAAGACTTCAGCTTCAAACAGCCAGGGACACCCCCGAGCCTCCTGGGCTCCTTTCAGTCACAAAGATATGGTTTTATGATACAAGATTTATGGAAGCCCCTCCTGTTCCAGCTTTCAATGATTTCTAGCCTGCACCCTCTCTTGGGTTAACAAGCTCCATACACTTACAAGCTGCTATGAATTTCTTCTCTATCACCTGCAAACTTCAAAAGAGACCTGCTCACCATAGCGTGCTGACGTTTGGTCAAGTGAGCGTCTGTCAGTCCTGCTCACTGAGATTTTCTAGACTCTCCTCATCCTTCCCAGGAAGCCCCAGGGAGTGCCTCCAGCGACAGCGAGAATCTTCGGACTCCCAGTGGCACCCTCTGCACCGACTGCCCTGCGTCTGCTCTGTGTGCGGACCCAGGGCTGAGAGCTTCGCGTGCACGACCTCCCTTTTAAACTCACTGTGCCTTATTCTATACAAATAACGGACACCCAGGGTTAAATCAAAGCAACTGTCCCTTCCCTCATCCTTTCCAGGGGCTGGCCCCCATCCCAAACAGAGCTACTCGAGATGTTTCTCTGATTAGTCTCCGGTGGTTACCTTCATGTCTAGACAGTAATCACGAGGTAGGTGTCTCACCCTCTCCATTTTTCAGATGAAGAAAATGAGTCTTAAAGGGGACATGTGGTTTGTCTGGGGCCGCTGCAGCTAGGAAATGGCCCAGCAGAGACTTGACAACACACGTTTACTTAGAAGCCAACCCGAGCTCTGTTGCTCGCAGCCCCGGGAGCCCCCCGCCGGCTTCGTTCTCTGGCCCCCTGCGAGTCTGGCTAGTGGTTGGCACAGTGCCTCCCAAAGGCTTCCTACCTGCTGGACAGAGGCTGCTCTGGCCCCTCGTATCCCAGTCCCGTGCCATGCCTGGGTTTGAACAAACCACCTGTAACCTCAACTCTAGGAACACAGGTTATTTCTTCTGGAAGCGGTGCTTCTGGGAAAGTCGGAGCTGGACTGCCTGAGGGTGTCCCATGTCCAGTGAAGTGCGCCTCTCCTGTCCCACAGCACGGGCTTGCCTGTGCCCGTTGGGGAGAACGGGCCCTGCGGTAGGGCGGCAGGGGACACGTTCTCCTTCTCCCTTTCTTCCACAATTCTACGGAAGTGTAATTGGTAAATGAAACATTGCACATATTTGATGTCTACAATTAGATGCATTTAGGCTCAGGGTGTATCTAATCTACCCCTGATAGCCTTACCACAGTCATGCTAATGAATGTGTCTATCACCTCCAAAAGGTCCTTTGTGTCCCTTTTATCTTGTTGTTGCGCCTTTTTCCCCCTGTTATTTTGGTTTTGGTTTGTCTTGGTTTTATGGTAAGAATACTAAGGTGAGATATGCCCCCTTAACACAGTGTCTGCTTCTGTAAGTCTGACTGTCTCAGATACCTCCAGTGACTGCAATCGTGCAGTATTTGTCCTGTGACTGCCTTCTTTCACTTCACTGTAGTGTCTTCGGGGTTATTCATGTTGTCACAAGCGGCAGTATCCTTCCTTTAAAAGAGGGCATTCTTCCATGCTTGTTGACCTCAGCTGTGTTATGACTGTGTGTGTCCTCCCAAAATCTATATGTTGAAGCCCTAACCCCCAACATAGTGGTACTGGGAGTGAGGTGGTTTGGTTTAGATGAGGTCACGAGGGTGGAGCCCCCATGATGGGAGAAGAAAGGACCAGTGTCCCTGTAAGGAGAGGAAAAGACACTAGAGGTTCAGCCACGTGGGAACACAGTGTGAAGGGGGCCATCTGAGGGCCAGGAGGGGGCCTCACCAAGAAGCAAATCCTTTGGTGCCTTGATCTTGGACTTTGTACCCTTTAGAACTGTAAGAATCAAATGTCTGTTTTTTGAGCGCCTGATCCATGGGATTTTATTGTAGCCCAAGCTGACCAAGACAAATTGAGATCTGAAAAAGTAGACACAGCTGTAAAATTAAGTAGTATCATTAATGGGCATATATTTTTTATAATACACTTTATTTTTAGAACAGTTTTAGATTTACAGAAAAACTACAGAGATAATATGGAGAGTTCCCATATACTCCATATCCAGTCTCCCTGTAATTACCCTCTTACATTAGTACGGTACATTTGTTACAATTAGTGACCTGGTGTCGAGAGTTTTATTAACTAAAAGTCCGTACTTTATTCAGATTTCCTTAGTCTGATCGTAATATCCTTCTGTTCCAGGAGGCCATCCAGGATGCCATACTACATTTCATCAGCATGTGTCCCTAGGTTCCTCTTGGCTGTGACAGTGTCCCAGACTTCCCTTGTTTCTGATAACCATGACAGTTCTGAGGAGCAGGTGGCCCCTGGTTTTGTGGTGAGCTTGGATGTTATCAGCCATTGGCAAAGACAAGGCCTCAGTCAGGGGTGCCCAAACATTAATGTTAGGGAGATTGCGCGGTGGGTGAGAATTTGGGGCTAAATCCACCACTTTCTTGGGCAATATTTCGATGATGGGAATTCCATTCCACCCATTGTGTGCAAACCACAGATGCAAAGCTCTCTGTGGGGCCCGAGGGATACCGAGCCCACTGTCTGCTGAATACGGTTCACTTCCCGGATGTCTAGGGAGAAGGGGCCCTGAGCCCAGCGCAGCTCAAGGAGGGAGGATGCTGGGCTGTGAACAGAGGCTCTGCAGCCCCACGGCCTGGGTTTGGACCCTGCTTTACCACCTACAGCCCAGGTAACCCTGGCCAAGTGACCCTGTTTCCTCCAAGTGAGGCTAGCAGTGGTAGCCGTCTTAATTACCAAGTGCAAAGAGCTTAGAGCCTGCCTTGCGCGGAGTCAGCACTAATATTATTATATAAAGGCACCAGTTACAGGTCTGGAAATCACAGACACAGAGAAGACAGGTGAGTTCCTCTTACACAGCACTGCTCCTAGCTGATGCAGCTAATAAGGTTGTTGATATATATATATATATATTTAGAGAGAGAGAGGGAGAGAGCACGTGCATGTGTGGTGAGGTGGGAAGGGGCAGAGGTGGGGAGAATCTTAAGTGGGCTCCATGCCCAGCACGGACCCTGAGGCAGGGCTCAATTTCATGACCCATGAGATCATGACCTGAGCCGCAGTCAAGAGCTAGCTGGAGGCTTAACCAACGGAGCCACCCAGGCAACCCTGGTTGTTACGGTTTTAAGATCTCTTTAAGACACAGTGCCAGAGTGTGTGGCCCATAGTCAGTGCTTAACGAACATTCGGCTATTATCAGGATCATATGTTGCACGGGGCCGTGGGCTCATTGCCCAGCCCCACCTGCGCGATTCAGGCCATGAAGCCCAGGGGTTAACCGGTGGGCCCTGCCGTCAGATGCACTAGGGTTCGAATCCTGGATGCTTTCATCACCAACTCTGTGATCTTGGGCCATGTACCAAAACCTTCCTGTGCATTACCTTTCCCATCTGTAAGATGGAGCTGTAAACAGTGCCTCCTTATAGCCTTATAGTAAGAATTCAACGAGGTGCTGGGGGTCAGCACATAGTAAGTGCTCAACAAACCAGGAGTGATTGGTATTATTAACACAGCCCTGGGCTGCTGGTGCGGAATGCATTGTTTAGGGGGTCAGGTCGGACCAATGGCAGAAGAGGGTGGATGTGTGAAAGAGGCAACGTCTGAGGCCCCCCCTCTTGCCTCCCTGGTCCCCCTCCCCTAGACTGTAGAGAAAGCTCCAGACTCGGGTTACCCGAACTTTCCTTAGAGTGTCAGTCTTTAAGGCCAATATGCTTATGCTTCTTCACACCATTTATCTGATTAACATAGTTAATGTCCACCAAATGCCACAGACCATGCCAAGCGCTTTCTTTCATTCACATTATTTCATTTGATTTCACAAACATGATCCTGTTTTATGGGTGAAGAAATGAAGGCTCAATAACCATACCCAGGTCATGAGACTATTAACCGTGGACTAGGAATCCCACGGGTCAGCATGTTTCCTCCCCACCTCTTGAACACAAGGATCATGGCCTCAAGTAACAAAAAGCATGCCACCTTTATTTATGAAGAGTGGACTTGAGTCTCCATCAGGGCGAGGAGTGTTTCTTGTTCACCTGCAGCCCGGAACCTAATTCAGGAAGTTGTACCTGGCACCTGTTTAAGAAATGCTTGCTGAATGACTGTATGATCCCAGGGGCTCCACCACATCCTTCCCTCATCTGAGCCTTTAAGCCACCCTGTGAGGAAGGAGTTGATGATACGATCTCCATTTGCGGGGTCAAGGAAATGTGAGGAAAATGAACATTTACAGAGGGCATCCTACAGGCCACCATTTTGCCTGGGGTTATCTCACGGAATCCGTGCTTGTCGCTTCAAGGAGGGGTCATACAGCTGCTGAAGGCAGAGTCAGGACAATGGCCTCCACAGGCTACTTGTGGCTCCTTTCCTCCTGCCCTTCTTTGTGGAGGCTGCTGCCTCTGGGGCCCCTTAATGTGGGTTGAGTGGTCTCCAGGCCCAGAGGACAGATTTTTGCTTGGGACGCCATGATCCTCAGGCTCCCAAGACCACTGCTCTCCCGGGGAAGGCAGGAGCCTGGCCCGCACTGTGGAGACGATTTTGGGGAAAGGGCCTGACACAGTGTGGGGCACGTGAGCTGTGCTCACAGCATGGCGACTCTTGTCATTAGGCATTCTTGTTCTTGAGTCACATGATATCTGCTACTGGAGACGGGAGGCAGAGCAAGAAATTACTGGAGGGTGAAAATCTTGCTTCATTTATTTATGTTACGAATGACTTCCTCTCCTCTCGGAAGGAGCCAGAACTGAGGATTTTTTTTCTTCTTCTTTCTTTCTTTCCTTTTTTAAAATTTTGGTTGTTAACAAAGGAACTGAACCGTCAGCAGGTTTTTCTTGTTGAGAAGGGATTTGCAGCATGAATGGAGGTCATTTTGACGAGTCCTATGAGTTGCACTGGGCACTGGGGAACTCTCTGGCAAATCAGAGCCTGCCAGAACTGCTGAAGTATTTTTCTGAGGCCTCAGAGAGTCGTGTAATCCCTGACAGAGTTCTGGGGGGGAGCACTGGCCCCCCAGTCAAACAGCTGTGCCGGGCACAGGCCCAGAGAGAGCCTTGGGTATCAACACGTTTGAGCCAAGCTGCTCTCCTTCTGGCTTCTTCTGACTCCCCCTGACCCTCATGAGACATGGGTCCTGTCCCCTCTCCCCGGTCGGGGCAGTGAGGAGACCAGCTGGCTCTCGAGCTGGCTGGGGTCCCAGCGAGGGCAGGCGACGCTGGAGGAGCTACAGACGTCTCAGGGACAGTGTGGCAAGGTGGCCTGACCTCCTCCCCCATCAATGTCTCGGCATGGACACCCCCCCCCCCCAAATAGTCCAGGCATCGGCAAACTTCTGTAAAAAGGCCAGACAGAAGATATTCTAGATTTTGCAGACCTATGGCTTCTGCCACAGCTATTCTTTTTCCTTTAATTTTCTTTCAACCGTTTAAAAAGATAAAAACCAGTCTTTGCTCCTGAGCTGTGCAAAAGCAGCCAGGGGTTGGATCTGGCTTGCTGGCCAGCCCGACGCCTCCTCTTGCCTCCTCAAGCCTCCCCAGGACAAGAGGAGAACGGGGAATGGCTGGGGAATGGGGGAATGGCTTTGTGACAGCGGGGCACCCATCCGTCCTGCCACTCCATGTGAAGAGCCTCACGGGTAGTGGGCCTTGTGTCTCTGGCGCACCTCCTTCCTCCCGACCATCCCCCTGTGGTTGCTCTGCCTCAAGTCCGAGCTGCCTTCACCTCACACCCCCTACCCCGACACCGGGCGGGGGACCCGTGGTGAGGTCCCCGGACCTGAGAGGTTCCTCTGTGGAGTGGGGGTGCTCGCGGACGCTGGGTGTAATGGCAGGATGAGAGCAGTAGGCGGCAGCACTGAGCTGTACGTACTCCTCTTCGCCCCAGGCAGGATCCCAAGACCTAGCAGGACCGCGGTCTTTGCCTGCTCCTTACCGGACCGGACACCTTATCCGCGGCTCCGTTCCCTACATTGCTTCTGCTGTAACTGGGCCACCTTCTTGTACTTTGTGTGACATCCTCGCTGCCTTCGGGACATCGCCATGGTGACCACTAACATCCAGGGGGACCCTGACACCCCGTTTCTGCAGATAGATCCTGGCCTGGCCACAGCTACGCAGCTATGGCTGAAAGGATCCGGGAGAGGCTGGGATGGGCGGCAGCTCGGAGGGCCGCTGCTGCAGGGGCTTGCGCCCTGGGTTAGAGGATAGGGTTTCAGGGGTCCCGCCAGGAGCCTGGAGGTGTGCCAGGTGGCGTTCTCTAGAACGAATCCACAGTGCTGCCCCCTGGTGGCGAAAGTCAGTTTATTGAGGGGATCCTGAAGGACCGCGGAACCCAGGAAACGGGGGAGTCCGCCTTCCTCCACTGTCCCCTTCACGGCCCCGTCCCGCTGATCTCTAGGGCTGCGGATGAATGGCCTCCTGAGTCCTTTTTAGATCTGTCTCCTGCTCCCTGGCCTCTGCAGGCGTTGGTGCCCCAACCCTGGACGTACCTGGAGAAGCCTTTCTGAGATGCACCCAGGACATGGTACTCCGACCCCTGAAATGCCCTCATGGCTGCTCAGGAGTGAGTGAAAAACCCTCAACTTGTCATGCCAGGCCCGCCAGGCGTCCATTCCTATCTCTTGCCACTCCGAATTCACGCTCCAGCATCCTCTCAGCGTATTGCCTCTGTAACTTGGTCCGGCCTGAGACCTCTGCCCAGAGTGCCATCCCTTTCCGATCTCCAAGCCGTGCCCCTCCTCCTCCTTTGAGACCCAGCACAGACCTGGCCTCCAGGAAACCCAGGCTGCCTGCCCACTGCAGCCCCTCTGTGCCCCCCTCGCCCCCAGATTCAGCTCTGTTAGCATGTTGGCCTGTGCGGTGGTGGTGGTGGTGGCCCCGGGATGTGAGCTCCAGCACTGTTTAGTTCTGTATCTCTGTAACCATGGTACTAGCACCATGCCTGGAACACAGGTGCTCGAGAAATGTTTGGTAACTGTGTGACTAGCGAGCCATGGAGCGAGACGAGGACTTGAGGTGCCATCTGGGGCCCCACTGAGCACTCTAACCCAGGCACAGGGCTGTCACAGAGCGGATCCTCCTTGGATCCCTTGGGCCAGGTTTCTTCTCCCAACCCCCTTCCTGCCGTCCGATTTAACCCGAAGCCCTGGCTCCAGTTAACCTCGCTTTGTCAGCCTCACAGATGGAGAGCAGCTGCTGAGCAGCTGCTGGAGCTTTACATGTAAATTCTGGACAGATTGTCCCTTTGTCAATGGCAAAATAAAAAGCCCCAAAAAGGAAGCACCATCCGCTTTTGTATGTTGTGGGGGTCCATAGAGGGCACCTTCCCCAGACGCCTGCTGTAATCACAGTGCTTTGGAAAGTGTAAAGACCCCTGTGACTCAGGCACTTGAGGGCTGAGTGGGTGAAGCGTCTGACTCTTGATTTCGGCTCAGGCCATGGCTTCAGGGTGGTGAGATCGAGCCTGGCATCAGGCTCCGCGCTGCTTAAGATTCTCTCTCCCTGTGCCCCTCCCTGTTTTTTTAAAAAAACAAAAAATGAAAAAAAAACCATGAATCACTCAGGGAAAGTGGGTGGGGTAAGTCTTTACTGGGGAAGACTTAGAGGTGGACTGGTTACAGAGGACAGGGTTGTCAGAGTTAGCGTATAAAAATACATGCAGATATTGCATGGGACATGCTTATAGTAAAACGTTCTTCGTCGTTTATCTGAAATTCAGCTTTATTGGGCATCCTGTAATTTTCTCTGGCAACCCTGCTGGAGAAACCTCCCTCGAAGGGGGTGGGCATTCCCCTACTGTCAATCAATCAAGAAGAAATGGGTTCTCATTCAGGAGAAGGGACTGGGAAACTGCACCTTTGTACCAAGGTTGCTGCTCTTGGTTTTGCTTTCTTGGGTCTACAGGTCTTTGGCCAGCCTGGTCATAGAAGTGGCCTCTGGTTCATTGACGGGGAGCAGGAGCTAGGCAGGTTGCCAATCAATGGGGCATTACTCTGTGGGCTTATTTCCCCTTTGTTGGCCCTGAGCGGTTAGTCAAGTCACGTGACATGCTCTGGCCTGGCTAGGATGGGTTGAGAGCACTGAAGCAAGGCCATGGTTGTTGTCTGGGCAGCAATGCCCCGTGAGGCCACTAGGAAGTGGCAGTGGATAGGTGGCTTCTGGGGAGCTGGAGTTGACTTTGGGGACATTTGTCTTTATCTGTCTCTGACTCTCTTGCTTGGGGAGTCTTCCTCTCCATTCAGTCTTGGAGGATCTGAGCTTTGCAATCATTTTTAATATTTCTTTTTTAAATTTCATCATGGTCAAGTTCACTTTTCTTTTGGCTCAGTCCTGAGTTGTGACAAATGTGTAGATCGTGTACGGCCGCAGTCTAGATCACAAAACAGTGCCAGCACCCGCCCACCCAATTTTCTTGTGCTGTGCCTTGGTAGTCAAGTTCGTCCTCATCCCCTCTCCAGCAACAACAATTCTGTTCTCCGCCCTCTAATTTTGCCTTTTCCATAATGTCATTTAATGGGATCGTGCAGTACGTAGCCTTGGCTTCTGGCTTCTTCTGCTTAGCATAATGCACTGGAAATCCACTCATGTTGTATCAGTGGTTCATTCCTGAGTGGGGGATCCACCGTACGGATGCATCCATGTTTATTTCCTTACCCAAGGATATATGAGTCGCTTCCAATTTGGGGCAATTATAAATAAAGCTCCTGTAAACACTGATGTACAGGTTTTTGTGTGAACATAGATTTTCACTTATTTTGGGTGCCCACCCACCAGTGGGATTCCCCGGTCATGCACTAAGTTTCTGTGACATGTTATGAGAAACCCTCTAGGCTTAATTATTGTCAGGGGAACTGATGGGTACCCACAGCCTCCCATGCTTTCCAGATGAGAGCTGCTTGGTTTTCTTTAACAGATGGCAAAATGAAAGTGGAGATCCAGAGTCCAGGACTCATCCAGAGTTTCATGGAAAGTCAATGTCGGGGTCCAAGCCAGGTCTCCTAGCTCTTTTATATCTTACGGTTTCCTTCACCATCATTTGGTGCAGCTTTATTTTCCTTGGAGGCCCTTTTGGGGACACATTAGGCACCACCACTGAGCAGACGTCTACCTCCACTGGTAAAGAAGGTGACCAAAAGGATTAATCCATTTGGTGAGGAACCAAGTGGCTCTGTACCCACAGTCATTGGATGAGATGAACTGCTCTTCACAGGTTATGAGAGGACTTCAGACACAGCCCTTGCCTTGGTTTGGCACGGTGGAGTCCTTGACAGCCTTATTCTTGTATAATGCATCTACAAATTTATTCTTCGGAGACCTTCTCAACCAGAACCGACACACAACCGGTTTCCTGCGTTCCTCCTTGGGCACTACATACTGTTTGCTTTGTCTTGTTCAGTTCTGACCATATCATCCCCCAGGTACCTGCCATTTGGGATTTGAGTCCTATCCCTGAAGGTTCTGGTCTCAGATAGCCCTTCCTTTATCTGCTCCACGTTTCCAATCAAAACATCACCAGGTCCTGCTACTCCCTGGGAATCTTGGCTTGACCACAATTCCAGCTTTTAAACATTTCAATGGAGGATTAATTGTTTTTCATGCGTTCATTGTTATATAGGTCACTTTTTCTTTGGAGCAAGTTGATGGGATTTTATGATCTGTGGAAAGCAGCCATACCAGAGTGGATAATATTTTTGATTGATGATTTAGCTTTAAAATAGTTTCCTATTTTAATAAGCCTCATCAGGAGCAGATGACCCCAGACCCGCATAATTTCTAAAAGTGTATTTTGAAGAAAAGGAGAAGGGTCTTTTTCTTGGGTCTAGACGTCTAGCCTGGGGGCATATATTGGGCGGTCCCAGTTTGACAGGCAAATGGCCGCAGATGAGTTAAGCAATGGCTGAGTGGATGTTTTCAGTTGGATTGGTTCAGGCCCCAAATTAGACTCAACAAATAATCACTTAGGGCTCACTGTGTGCCAGGCAAAATGCACTAGATACTTTCATTGATGCGGTCTGGGAACTCTCTAGGCAAGAATAGGGAAACCTCACTTATAAAAACGAAATAACTTTCCACATCAGATTTTTCTTGTAAAAGACCAGTTATGGGATGAGAGTCTTTTATTATTTTTTTTTAAAGACTTATTTATTTATTTCTAAAGATTTTATTTATTTATTTATTTGACAGACGGAGAGAGAGAGAGAAAGCAAAAGCAGGGGGAGCCGCAGAGGGAAAGGGAGAAGCAGGTTCTCTGCTGAGCAGGGAGCCTGATGTGGGGCTCGATCCCAGCACCTGACCTGAACCGAAGGCAGACACTTAACCACCCAGGTGCCCCTGTTTTATTTCTTTTAGAGAGAGAGAGAGAAAGAGAGAGCGAGCATGCAGGGGGAAGGGCAGAGGGAGAGGGGAGAGAGAATCTCAAGCACACTCCAGGCTCAGCATGGAGCCCAATGCTGGGCTTGATCCCATGACCCCCTGAGATCATGACCCTGAGATCTTGACCCTGAGATCATGACTGCAAGATCCTGACCTAAGCCAGAACCAAGCGTCAGAGGTTTAACGGACTGTGCTACCCAGGTGCCCCAGGAGATGAGAGTCTTTTAAACAATGAGGTCCCCGGTGCACTTCAAATGGAGAATCTAAAAGAAAATTTGAATTTTGGAAGAGTATTTACTCTGTCCTAGGGAACTATAAATGCCAGATCTTATAGAAAAGTTTAGATGAGAAGAAAGTAGATCCTCATGATGAGGATTAGGACTCCAGAGTCAGACTGCCTAGGTTCCAGCCTAAGTCCCGTCACTGCAGCGAAGCCTTCAGCAAGAAGCTCTTAGCCTCTCTGGGCCTCAGTTTCTCCATCTGCCAAATGGGGGTAGTGAAGGCTCCATCTGCAGAAGATCTGCTAAGATCACGAAGCCACAAGAAGAAACATTAGCTAATCACGAAGATCACAAAGCCACAAAAAGAAACCTCAGATTGTTTTTTCTAGGAAATGCCACAGTTGAGGTTTCCCATTGAAGCCTTGGGGAGGAAGCTTCTGAAAACTGACTCACAGATCTAGGAAGGTGCTTCCCCAAATGCTGCTTCTGTGACAACAGTGGTCCCCATCGAAGGCGGAGGGAGTTGGGGAAGTGGCCTCAGCAGGACAGTAGCGGGCCGTGCAGTGAATAGGGGGCCCTCCCCACCATGATACCTCACCAACTGTTCTAAAGTTGGGTCAAAATAGGATTCATTCTATTTTATTTTAAACAGTGAGGCGCCCCAGGTTTGAGGTCATCGGACTCAGATGGCCCAGCGATTGCCAGGGGGCATTCTGGGGAGGACAGGCAGCATGGGGTGGGGAGGAGGGGCTCTGCTTTGGACCAGAGAAGGGAGGGAGTGTCCCCCTGGGTCTCGGCAGGTGGCCAACCGAGGAGCTTCTGTGGGAACCTGCCCTTGCCCCGCTGACTTCGCTGACTTCGGGTTTTCCCCAGGGATTAGCAGCCTGCAAGCAAACCCCTCCATCCTTTTTACCCTGTCCACTAACGCTCTCCTATGCATTGTCTTCTCAAACCTTCTGTGGAACATCTTCAGGGAAATGAAAAGGAACTCTGCTGGCAAAGGGTAAGGACTGTGACGCCTGCCGGAGGAACAATGCCTATTTTTGTTGCAAATGCCCTCTCCCGGGGCCTGTTGCTGCAGTGTGAGCTGGAATAATCCAATTAACAGTGGCACCCAAGGGCATGGCTGTGCCACTGTTTCAAGGACATAAGAGCCCTCTGTATCAGACTCACCTCCGAGGAAGAAACAAAACGTACTTGGGGCACAGAGGAGGACAAGACTCAGTGCATCTGGTGGTGGTGATGATAATGATGAGAATTGCAAGGAAAGAAGGCCTCACAGAGGAGGTGACACCCGAGGTGTCCTTGGACCACTGTCTAGGGGAGTCAGGCAGGAGATGGAAGCTAAGGGCCACACTGGAGGCACCGGCAACCCTCCTCCGCTCACACACCCTAGACCGGCACTTTCAGATTTGGAATATGGAGTTGGTGAAGATGAAGAAGGTATTTCAGAGAATGTTGGGTCGGGGCCTGGAAGGAGGCTGCAGTGCAGCGGCCCAGAGAGGGAAAGTGACTTGTCAGAGTCACACAGCTAAGCAAGTGCAGGGTCAGCGCTGGGGAGCAGAGGGAAGGATGGGGGGAGGTTGGAAGGAAGAGGGAACAGCACCCAGATTTGCTCTGCCCTCTTCCTCCTCCGGCACACAGCCTTTCCTCTGCGGGGACGTGTCCTATGTGAGGCGATGGAGGACTGGTCACCCCGAATGGATCTTGAGGGTCTAGAATTAAAATGCCCCTAACAAGCCAGAGAGGAAGCGTCCTTACTAGTTCCTGTGGCCCGGAGACTGAGCTGGACTCGAGCACGACCTCACTCTGGTATTAATAACACGAGGTTACTCTCTCTTACTCTAGCAGGGTATATGCGTGAGTGTGTGTGCGCGTGTGTGTAGTTGTGAGTGTGTGTGCATGTGTGTGTGTGTGAGGATTTATGTTTGGGAGCAGAGGGAATTACCTCCGTAAAATGGGTCAGAAAAATGCTACTTTCATGTTAGACCATAACTGTCATTAACTGGTAATCCTTTTTAATCTGTATGTTCTTCTAGAGCCCTTTTAAATTTTATTTATTTTTAAGTTATGAGGAGGGTGAGGAGAGATCGCCTCTTATTCCTTCTTTGCTTTGACGTCCAGTCATTCGGCTTCAGGGGGAAAGAGCGTCCACACAGCTCCAGCCCGGGTCCGGGAGGGTTCTAGCCTGTCATCCATGCTCTTGAGGGAACCATGCTACGTTGACACCAGCCAAGGGCAGGGCTGAGTTAGGAAAACACAAGATGTGAGCCTCACGCTTTTCTAGGATGAACTCGATAAAAGTGTTTTAACCGAGTTTGGTCTTCATTACTGGCTTCTGGCCGTTTTATCTGAGAATTTCCACTTCTGCCCAGGAACACCAAAAGTTGTTGGGGGGCGGGGGGGAGGGGGCTTTGTGGAATCCGCAAAACAGAAAGTGACCTGAAAATCAGCGAATACTGTGTCAGGTGTGGTTGCTGACCTTTAGGGGTCTCCATTAATTGCAGGAACCTAATAAGACCAATCCTCCAAGTTATTAGAAAAGACAGAACGATCTATCAAGCACAGAATTATGCAATCTGTATGACAAAGGCTGAACATATTGACAGGAATGAAATTAGTACAGACCGCGATGATTAGGCAAGGCTTTGCAGGACAGGGAATTGAGAAGAACAGCATGCCTGGGATCCAGAGACAAGAATGAAAAGTGATGTGTTTATTGCTACAGCAAGGCTTGAGAAAAATTACGGGATACAAACCATTATACATGGTGTAAGTCCAATTTGGGAAAAATATGTTTTATTCATATGCGAAGAAAAAGGACTTTAAGCAAATGTACCAAATATAAAGAATGTTTATCACAAGGAAGAGGATTTATGGGTAATTTTCGGTTTCTTTTTTTCACTTGGTCTCTTCTGTTTACACTGAAACGATTTATTAATTTGACTGGACCCTGCCCCCCCCCCCAAAAGGCCATTGTTCCTTATTAAGAAAGGGATGTGCTCGGGTGCTGGTGGAACACTGAGATCGCAGCCACCCTGGGGAAGGTGTCCCTGGGGAGACATGCAGACCAGCGAGGGGCCGACTTGGAGGTATGGAAAGACAGCTCCAGGCAGCAGGAGGAGTGGGCCAGTGAGCCCAGTGGGTTCTGCAGTTAAACCCCATCCAGTGGGATCTGGGGAGGGAGGGTCTGGCTCCGAGGCGCTTACAAGAGTGAGTGATTCAGACCCAAGGGAATGAGACCCTGGGCACCAGCAGCATCACAGACAGTGAGATGGGCCAGAGAAACCTGTCCTGGGCAGACACACACACAGGAAGGAAAAGGAGGACAAAGAATCTAACCGGGACATCTTGGGAGCCCCGAGAGGTCCTGCAATGGTCTTTCTTATCTCTAGGATTGGATGCCCTCCTTTAGCACGTGGTAAGACTTCCCAAGTTGTCAGGCCTCTTTGGAGAGGGACTTTGGGGGGACCCGTGGGCAATCTCCTGTGTTCGGGAAAGGATCGGGAGGATCGGGAGTGAGGCTGAAGTGAGATCCGTGACCCGTAGAGGTGGGTCTGTTCTCCCCGGCTGAGCCTGTTCTCTGAAGCCCACCTCAGCCAGTAGGACCCGAGTCTCAGAGGCAGCCGCGGCCCCCAGGGGGACCCTGAGCATCGGGGGCTGCGTCAAGAGGGGGTCCTCTTGAGCATTGCATGGCTATTTCTAGGTAGAAAAGAGGAACCTTGGCCATGTGTTGCTTAGGGCAGGATCCAATGCTAACACCACTGCTCACATGGCTGGGACACATTCTCTCTGCCAAGATCGCACCCACCCAGAGACGGAAGGAACAAGGTATTTTCACTGGTAAAAACCACTCTGACTTATGTGCAGTGGGAGCTGAAGGGCGCTTCTCCCTCCCAGAACGTGGCATGTGATCGAAGAGCGTCCTTGGCGTGAGTGTGATCAAAGTGAAAGTGTGACCCCGAGACCGGTCTGGGGGTGGGGGGCGGGGAGCAGAGGCTGGACGAGTTTTTGCAACTTACCAACCCTCGCCATGAAAGATGAGTAGAGTATTGGTGAGTCAGTTTCGTGGAAGTATTTCTGTTTACCTCATTCAAAGGACAAGAACACCACGACCTGGAGAATCTTTTCAGCCAGAAGCCTGTGTGACAGAAACCTGGAAGGGCTGAGCTGTCACATTGGGTTACTCTGCTGGTAATTCGTGAAATTGGCCTCACTTTCGTGCTGCACCCACTGCAACCAGGGGGGAGGCAGGAAGGGAGGCCCACAAAGCCCTCAGCCTTGAGGAGACACACAGCCTGTGAAGAGAACGCAGGCCCCAGAGCCAGATGGAACGTTCTGGAGCCAGCCTTCCACACCCCAGCAGCCGTGTGTGGATAGAACCGGGAAGGCTAGCAGTCTCTTTAGCATAAACTCCTCCACAGATGCCTCTAGAACTAAGTTCCTTTGGATGGGATTCAAGAGCTCTATGCTGAATACCGTGGTCTAGAAAATAAGACCGGTGAAGGTGACGGTGCATTTCCCGCCTTCCCAAGACATTCCGCCCGCTTTCTCTGAGGGAGAACTCAGGCATTCCTGACATGTCTTTATGCCCACTTCTAGAATCACAGTATCCGTCATCACTCTCTCTGCCTGCTAACAGATTGGTGAGTTTTCTGTGGAAATAGTGAAATGAAAGCAGTAAGAATTTGCAAGCCTGAAAATGACTTTGTGAAGGAATCATTTTTCATGTAGTTTGTGCTGGCATCTTTCTAGGACTGGGAAGAGAAGGGATTTTCTTTTCTATTACAATTAATCATGACACAAAATGTATAGTAGACATGTCATAAACATTTGTTGCGTGGATAAGTTAATGAACCAAAGTGATACTAATAATGTAATAACAAGACATGGTTTGGTTTTTCTTAAAGATTTTATTTATTTGACAGACAGAGATCACAAGCAGGCAGAGAGGCAGACAGAGAGAGAGGAGGAAGCAGGCTCCCCGCTGAGCAGAGAGCCCGACACGGGGCTCCATCCCAGGACCCTGAGATCATGACCTAAGCCAAAGGCAGAGGCTTTAACCCACTGAGCCACCCAGGCTCCCCAAGACGTAGTTTTTAAGTTGGAAAATACTCAAAATGGTACTCTGTTCTGTTTAGGGATACAGATATACATATGTATGCTATAAAGTTATATAGAACTGTGTAGAGTGATATATACCAAATTAATATAATTGAGTTGGCAGAGAGGGGCATTGACAAACAAAATATTGTTTTCAATATTTTATTTCTTGAGCTGAGTGTTCGAAACACAGCTGTGTGTTGCATTTTCTTTGTCCCTTTCTGTGTGTCTTAAATATTGCATGATACATTTTAAATTTAAATAAAACTACATTTAAAAAATATCTCTTGTATAAAGATCACTTCACCGGAGAAAAAAGTGGAGGGCGGAAAAGTTGAGTTAATATGTCTGTTTCCTCCCCACGTTGGGCGCTTTTTTCCTCACGCTGCTCACGAACACCCACTCCCTTTCTTATCTACACCAACCATTCTCTCTCCCTAGATTGTCCCTTCCAGCGTTTCTAAGTAATTATATCTTCAATTACCGGCTAGAAGAAAAATATTTCCATACATCGCTATGGAGGCCCTTGATGAGCTCCAAGTGACGTTATTTCTTGCAGGCACTGTCTTCTAAATAAAAGAACATGGACCCTATAGGAGAGGAGACAGATGTTGGTTGGACACCAATTCTGTGGCCACCCTCCTTCCACTCATTCCACATAGACCGCACAATCCTCATAACAGCTTGAAATGTAGGTAGTAGCTTTCCTCTATGATATGAGCAGTGGAGGCTCCGTGGTACTCAGCAGCTTGCCCAGGATTGGGTACCCATGGGAGGGGGATCCCCAATCCCAGCCTGCGGCAGAAAGGGGGTCACCTCCAGACGGCCTTGTCCTGCCCGTGCTATTCCTCTGTGCTCCCAGTCAATGCGTGACCAGTGGCACACATGTGGGGGGGTGCTCTGAGAGCTAAGGATACAGGCCCGTGGTGGCTCCAGAGGGCGGTGCCCTACGGGGGGAGTCGGTTCATTACCTTGGTCCTGTGGTCTCCAAAGTGGAGTCCATGCACCCCAGCGCTGTACAAGAAGGTGCACAGAAAATATCTCATCTTTTTAAAGAAAATATCTCATCTTTTTAAAATTTTATTTTATTGTGTGTTTTATAACGTCATGGTGTTGCAGTATTACTCGTATATGTAATTTATAGATAAATAAATATCCGTATGTGGAAGGTTTATGCTCGAAAATATTTTTATTGATGACAGTGAACAATCTGAAAAGTTTGGAGACTTTGCGGAGTCTGCTCAACTGAACCACCCCACCTTGTTTCAGACCAGCCGTTACGTTAGCACACAGGTGTTGAATGGACTCAGGTCTCCTTGTCTGGAGCAGGTCCCTCCCGGTGCCCAGTATTCAGACATGTGGCCACAGAGACACTCTTGGGCATATTGGAAAAGTCTTGAAGAACTACAGAGGAGACTGGAAGCAGGTAGATGTCTCGCTTTTCAAGAAAGCTGATTTCACAAGGCCAAATTCCTAAGAAGAAAATTAGAATGGATTATTAAACAGATGGTATATGACCAGTTAGAGGAAAATCATGGTCTGTGGCAGCTAGTATGGGTTCACCAGGAATGAGCCCTGCCTAAATAAACTCATTTACTTTATAATACTCAACAATAATTTATTGGGAGAAATCAGTCATTCATTCATTTTTCTCATGCATACACAGATTCATGGTCCACTTGACAGGTAGTCACTGAGCATCGATTATGTTTAAAGCCCTGTGCTTGGATGACATCTAGTGATGGTTATACTGCAGTCTCTGTCCCCCAAAGAGCTCTCCTTTTAATAGAGGAGACAAACATGTACACACATAACAACAATAAAATAAAGTATTTCTTAAATGCCACATGGTGGTTATATCATAAACAAAGGGATTTCATTACCAACAAATGTGCCCAGCACTCTGCAAAAGGAAAATACTATAGGGACCGTGACTCCTGGCAGCAAGGCCAGCCTTTTCAGCAAGGAAAGAAAACACTAGAACTCTCCATATATTTATTTTTTAATATAAAATTTTGATTTTCTATGTTGGACATGGTTTATATTGGCAGAGTCTCTGCTAATATCTTTGAAAACATCCGGGGTGGATGAGAACAGTTAAGTGACTTGGACAACCTAACTAGTTGAACAACTCTACCCAAAGTAGGCTTCTTACTGAAGCAAGATCAGCCCTGGGAGGCAAACAGTCCTCAGGTGTGGACTAGTTAACCTTCTAGGTTCCTGTTTGCAGACCGAGCAAGCATATTCACTGAACTCTGGGGCAGGTGGAGCATGACAGGTATGCAGACGGACAGAGATCATGACTGCTTTCTTGGTGTTTCGTCAGGATGTCCTAATGAAAGACCCTGAGAGGCGTGGACAGACTAAAAGTCGGCTTGGAGAAAACCAAGTCGCAAAAATCACGGTTACATTTATTGAGCATCTATTATGCGCAGGCGCCGTGGGGAACACTGGTCATATGCGATCTAGCTTGGTCCTTAGAGAAGCACCGTGAGGTGGATACTGTGGTTATCCCCACCCTGGGCAGGACCTGGGCTTGGGGCCTGGGAGGGAGGCAGTCTGAGTCACGGTCCCTATAGTATTTTCCTTTTGCAGAGTGCTGGGCACATTTGTTGGTAATGAAATCCCTTTGTTTATGATATAACCACCATGTGGCATTTAAGAAATACTTTATTTTATTGTTGTTATGTGTGTACATGTTTGTCTCCTCTATTAAAAGGAGAGCTCTTTGGGGGACAGAGACTGCAGTATAACCATCACTAGATGTCATCCAAGCACAGGACTAAACCTGGGAGGGAGGTGGGGGTGGGCAGAACTGGGACCGAAGCTGGGGAGTCCCTGTGTGTGACCTTCTGAGCCTCTGGGACACATTGTTCTGGAAGGTCAAGGGGAGGCGGCTCCACTCCGTCGGGGATGTCACAAGAAGGGATCGGACACTAGATGACCTGTAAGGTCTCTTTGCACTTTGAGTTCCAAGAGCCAGTGTGAAATGAAGGACCGCAGCCGGGGTCCGTCGACAGCGGGGGTGCGGGCCATTAGAGACTCTGATCTGGCTTCGGGCCGTCTCTGCGGAGGAGCCGCAGATGGCTTCCCTGTGGAAACCCAGCTCCTTTCCAGGCAGGCCGGATCCCTGACCGCAGGGAAGGGGGTGGCAAGTCTGACCTGGGCCTGAGATTTACCTTGCCAAGGAGAACCAATCAGAGCCTCCGCCTTTATACCTTCTACCCTGAAACGTTAGATTCCCTCATTATTCAGCTGAATTGTGAACATTCAGCATTTGGCAGGATGGCTGACTTCCTCCCCAAATACTGCCTAGTTTAGGAAATGCCAGACTATAAATAATCAGACCATCCGTGCCACATCTGAAGGCATAAACTGAAGATTTTAGGAGTCTAAATGCCCTCCAGGTTGCAGAATGATCCTGAGACAGAATAGTCAGCTTAAAAATATATATATATATATTTGAAAGAGAGACAGAGAGGGCATGGGTGGGGGGAGGCATAGAGGGAGAGGGAGAGTCTCCAGCAGACACTGCTCCCCTCCCCCAGCACAGCCTGGGCCTTGATTCCAGAACCTGAATGGAAATCAGGAGTCTGGACGGGTAGCCAGCTGAGCCACCCAGGGACCCCCAGAATATTCAGCTTTAAATATCATTATCATTTGATCAGAGGTTAAGCTAGAATTTTAGGAAACCCAAAGTGAAATTCTCTCTCTCCCTCTCCCTCTCAACCCATCCTAGCCAGGCCATCGGATACCCTGTAGGAGAATACCAGTGATCCCTTAACCCTCAACAATGTGACTGATTCATGTTCACAAAGCAGGAGACGTGGCGTGGCGCGAGCATCTAGGATTTAGCCAGAACAGATTCCAGCCTCAGTCACTAATTAGCTGTAGGACGGGCAACTCAGTATGATTTTCTGAGTTGCAGTCTCGCCCTCTGTAAAACAGAAATGATAAGAACTTCTAATAATAATAAAAATCCTGGGATCATTTTGAGTATTACACATCATAGTGTAGGTCATTATGCTTGCAAACTGCAAATTGCTCTACAAATGTACATGATTACCACGATTATTGTAAGACGGAAACCTCCCGCTGGTTTGGAGGTTTTTTACGGAGGTGCGTATTTGGTGTAAATGCCGTGTTTGTTTTATGGATCCTCGAAGGGTTGGGATAATTAGCTAAATAAATCTCTGCTAAGGCAGCATATGGAACGGCCGAAACAGGTGGTCTTTAACCAGCCCTACGCACAAAGAAAACACAGTATAAACTGTGAGGACTGAGGTCGCAGTGGGGATTAAGACGACTCCCCAGCTAAGGACAGTTCTTGAAAGCGTGTCACCAGGCAAGCGCTGGCCCTGGATGGAGGCACACTAATGTGATCGCGTGGGTCTGGCTGTCCATGTCAGGCTCCCAAGCAAGATGGAGACTGGCATGCAGCTGGGTCAGTATTGTGGGGTGATGATCCTACAGTAAGAAGTCCATTTTTCAAACAGTTAAAAACAAACAAACGCGCATGTCTAGCTGGGGCAGAAAACATTCTGGGGGGGAGGAAAATTGATACAACCTATCAACGCCACAAAAATGTTCACAACCTTTGACTCTAGCCGGTCTAGAAAAATATCTGGAAAGGATCCTAAAGAAATCATCACATGCAAGAGCGCAATGATATTAATTGTAACACTATTTAAATTGGCAAAAAAGGGGGGGGGGAATCTTAAGTGTTTAGCAATAGGGGGCCGGTTAAATGAGGTCACAAACATCCGGAGGACGAAGGATGCCTTACCCTGAAGGTATTAAAAAGTAACACAGATGGGCACTTGGGTGGTTCAATTGGTTAAGCGACTGCCTTTGGCTCAGGTCATGATCCCAAGGTGCTGGGATCAAGCCCCACGTTGGGCTCCTTGCTCCGCAGGGAGCCTGCTTCTCCCTCTCCCTTTGACTCTCTCCCACTGCTCATGCTCTCTCTCTCCCTCTCTCTCTCATGCTCTCTTTCAAATAAATAAATAAAATCTTAAAAAAAAATAGATGACACAGAAAAGATGTGTATTTTTCTCATGTGAAAAAACATTTTTGATGTGTTGTTAACAAAAGCAGGTTATAAAAACTCATGACTCCTATTTTTGAAAACATATGTATGTTTGCGTATACTACGTGTGCATTTTTTAAAGTCGTTGGGATAGTCACTGGACTAATAACAGCAGCTAACATTTCCTGAGCACTGGCTGTGGGCAGGGCTCTACACCCCTGTTCCCCCAACTTCCTCCTCTCAGCAGCTCCCCTCCCCCACCGGAAGGAGCATCTCTATTCTTTTCTCAGGGCAGAGGTAACTCAGGGACTGAGAGCCCTCAGTAAGGTGCCCCCAAGGTCTTGCAGCTGCTAAGTGGTAGAACCCAAGTCTGTCTGACTCCAAAGCCTGGGTACATGACCCTGTTTCGATATAATCTTCTAGTCACAATAGTGGTTATATTCAGACAGTGAGATGATGGGCTCTTTTAACATTTTCCAAACTATCTCATTATTTTTTTTTTAAAAAGTTTATCTTATGACAAATTCCCACTGCCTGTGTGTTTAAAGAAATAAGTATGTTCCTCCCAGTTGGATAGGAAGTCAACTTGGAGAAATCTATGCGTGGCCCAGGAGGTGAGTGGGCACCAGAGGCTACTGGCATTTGGATACTGCTGAAAAAGTCTCCAGCTTGTTGAATTGTCAGACACAGGGGAATGCATAAATTAGGTCATTTATCATTCTTGGACTATATTATCTAGAAACATGATTATTATTTCAGTTGATAATAACAAAGTGCTTTTAGATAGAACACTTATTGACATCCTTGTAAATATCCTGTGAAGCAAGCCCAGAAGGTATTTTTGTACCCATGTTACAGATGAGGAGAACTGAGGTCCAGAAAGAGTAAAGAGCAAGTCCCAGGTTCTAGATCCTGAAGTAACAAAGGCTCAGTTCAAACTGAAACCGTCTGACTCTTAGTCCAGGGCTTTTACCGTGATGAGGTGCTTTCGGGAAAAATTGTTCTAGAGTTGAAATGACCCCACTGGAGTTTGAGTGGGACTGGAGGTTGCAGGGTGGTTGGGCTGCAGAGACGTGTAAGTTGGACAGCAGATAGCCACAAAGCGCTGGGCTCACTGAGCCTCTCCAGAAGAACCCCTTTGTGTGTCTGGCTTCGGAGCAGATAGCTGGTGACCTGGGGACAGGTCCAACAGGCTCTTCCTCCAGAAAAGTAGTCTTTTCCCCGCCCTCCTCCATTCCCCTTCCCTCCTCCTTCTCCCCCACCCCACTTTCTCCAGTGCTCCCCTTTCTTCTCCTCCCCCTTATAGACACACGTGGGGAAGGGAGTTCAGTGACATAAATCTGACTCTCTTCAGCGAGGGCCCCTGGAAGACCAGTATTTCACCCTCAAATTTCAAAATAAGAGAAAGTCATGTCCTTAGATTTCCACCTCTTTCCTCAGAATCTCTTAGAGATGATCAGAGCTGTAACTGGCACTTCCCCCACCTTGGCTGCTATTGTCCTCATGACCAAGTCTCCCCCAACCCCCACCATGGAGTGACCCGTCCTGGTATGCAGCCAGCTCTTAACTGCCATTCCAGTCAAGTTGATGAAGCCACGTCCCTGCTCTGAGATACAAGATTCCCAGTGTTGGCTTAGATGTTCAGTGAAAGGAGATGAGAGAGTGAGAAGGGGTAGGGCTATGATGATTGGGTTTTCCACCCTGGACTCAGGGAAGCGTAAATTCAGAGAAGCTACCAGCGACCCACTGCCATTCTGGAGACAATACACTATTGTGGTTATGGGGGAACAGCTCCGAGTGAGACCTGGATTCCTTCTCTAGCTCTGTGCGTTTGTAAGTACCTTTCCCACCTCGGTGACGTCATCACTAAAATGGCGGTTATGACCGTGGCTACCCCAGCTATTGTTGGGTTACTAAGTGGATAATGGACATGAAGTGTTTAGACTGTGTCTGTTTTGTTTACTGTTGTGTACATGGTAACGTGCTTGGCACATAATAGTGCTTGGTGAGTATTGGAAGAAAGAGAGCTAGGGAGAGAGACAGAGAGAGGAGGAGAGTGACTGAGAAGCGGGGGAGGGAAGATGGAGGAAGGAGAGAAATAATGGGTTAATGAATGAATGAGCACATGGTAAGTGCTTAATAAATGCTATTATTATTATGGTCAAGTATTGAATTCTTCCGTCCGTCCTCTTAAAAAAATGAGAAGTCCAGGGGCGCCTGGGTGACTCCATCAGTTAAGTGTCTAATTCTTGATTTCAGCTCAGGTCATGATCTCAAGAGTCATGAGGTCAAGCCCCACGTTGGGCTCCTCGCTCAGCAGGGAGTCTGCCTGAGATTCTCTCTCTCTCCCCCTCTCTCTTGTCTCCCCATGCTCATGCTCTCTCTCTCTCTCTCTCTCAAATAAATAAATAATTCTTTAAAAAAAGAAAAAAATGATAAGAAGTAGTTTTATTGATTTGAATTTGATGACCTTTTTCTCAAGTCTCTTGATGAAGGGACTGTCCAACTAAGAGAATGGCCAAATGCGAGCATAAACAAGGGACTTCTGGGGCCAGGAAGGACCTAAAAGATCCTTCGATTGATTCATTAGCCCACCCAACTATCCAAAGTGGAGTGGGTCATGGTCTGCTACCTTAGAACACCGTCGTAGAACACCGCCTGGCGACTCTTCCTCTTTCTTGATCTCCCTCTTCTTCTTTTCACCGAGCAGTGGCAAGAGCAGGGACTCAGGGGCCTCTGCTCTGCAAAATCCCTAGACTCAGTTTCCTCTTCACGGTGAGGACCCAGGAGTTCCTGTCCAGTCTCTCATCCTCTGGTGCCGGGAGTCTCAGCACCAGACACTATTCGACTACCTCGGTCTGCAGTTTCAAAGGACTCAGGGAGCCACCCATTCTTTTCCCGAGCTCCCGAGGCCAAGCCTGTTCTCACCATGCTAAATGTCATTGGCCTTTCCCTCTCATTCTCTCACAGTGTAAAGAACAGGAAAAGTTCATTGATATTTGACGAGATTCACACAGCAACTAACCTTTAAGAGAGGACTGCTTGCGGAGTTTTGGTGTGCTAACAAGAATGCACTCCTTTAATGGAACACATGTGAAAACAGTCCGCCTTCCCCGGCTGAGGCCAGGTCTTCAGGCATCTATCACCACCCAAACAACATATGGCAAGCCCTTGAATGCAGAAAGAGCCATGACAATTCAGCTGTCTTTTCTTAAACCAGGATTATAAACAGATTTGCCAAGTGTAGAGCAACAATCCCCTGCTTGGTAAATTTTGTTTTATTTTAGAAAATATAATTATTTTTCATGAAAATTTTATCTGTGTTAATGTAAAATGGGCTTATCATGCTAAGTCTAAATGAAATAGTACACACTGGGTTTTTTTTTTAAAGATTTTATTAATTTGTTTAACAGAGAGAGAGATCACAAGTAGGCAGAGAAGTAGGCAGAGAAAGGGGGAAGCAGGTTCCCTGCGGAGCAGGGAGTCCAATGCGGGGCTCAATCCAGGACCCTGAGATCATGACCTGAGCTGAAGGCAGAGGCTTAAACCAATGAGCCACCCAGGTGCGCCACACTTGTATTTTAAAACTCTCAGTTTTAAGTTCTAACACAGTAGATACTGAAAAATATAATTTTTACAAAAAACATCTATGGGGTCCTCCATTATGTTGAGTGGGTAAAAGGGTCCTAAGAACGAAAAAGTTTGCAAACCACTACCTTAAATTTACCAGAATAAGTGGGAGTCTACCATTGGATTATTTTTTATTAACTAAGTGCTTACGACTTAAACTTTTTAAGCTTTTAATTTCTCCAACTTTTCATGGTGAAATCCTTTTTTTTAAAAAATGAGGTCTCTCCTCTATTTTATGTTTTGCCTGAATGTAAGTATTTTGCAGCACTTTAGGCCAATGCTGAGTGGAACAAGATGTTTAAGAGAATGAGAGCAAAGTTTTCAGTATCTTGAATATGTTTCCCAGATTTTGATATCTTAACAAACTTGTACCCTGAATACATGTATAGCATTAAATTGAGCAAATCAGTAGTCCCCCTCCCCTGTAGTCGCTGTCTCTTTGAATTAAAACATGAGGACTAGATTTTGCAGGCAACAATGAATGCCCCTCAAAGACAAATCATTGGAGACACTAGAAGAGGAAGCAAAGCTAACCCCCAGTTCATCTATGAGTTTAGTACAGCATGGTAAGACATCAAAAGATAAGAAAAGAAAACAACTGGCCAATATCGTAGTTTTAAAATAGATTTACAGATACTTTGACACCCTTCCTTTGACAATGCCCTCATCAAGTGTGGGCTGGATTTTAGTGGTTTGGTTCTAACACATAGGAGATGGTAGAAGTTATGATGTGTGATGTCCAAATTAGGTCATTAAAACGCTTGTGGCTTCTATTGTGTTCTCTTGGATGACTCTGGGGGAAGCCAGCGGCCACACCATGAGGACACACAAGGATAGGTCCAGGAGATGAAGAATTGAAGCTTTTCACCAGTAGGCATTTGAGGACTCTGGAAGTGGAATCTGCAGCCCCAGTGAAGCAGGTGGATGTCCTCAACCCTAGCTGACATCTTGACTGCAACTTCACAAAAGACTGCAATGTCATGAAAGCCAGAACACCCAGATAAGCTGGTCCTGAGCTGCTGATGTGCAGAAGCTGTGAAGTAAGAAATCTGCATGTATTTTAAATGCCTAAAAGTTTGGAGAAATGTGGCATGCAGCAGTACCAAATTAATACAACCAATATGATTTATAAATGCAAAAAGCCTATATAGAACCTTGCAACTCTAATTCAGTAGTGCTATACTGAAAGTACTATAGGATGGCCAAGAAGAGTCTAATTCAGGAATGCAAGGATAGTTCAGCCTTGGAAAAATCCATTAATGTGATGCAACTTCACAGAAAAGGAAAACAAAGACTTTAATTTCAACATTCATTCCTGATTAAAAACTTTTAATAAACTGAGACCAAAATCTACCCTCCTTAACTGCTAAATAGTACCCACTAAATAGCCTACACAGCTTCATACTTACTAATGGAGCTTTAAAAGCAGCCCCACTTAAGTCAGTGACTCGATAAATATGCTGATATTACTGTTTCCATTCAACAGTGTTCTGGATGTCTTAGCCAATGTAATAGGACAAGAAAAGAAACTGGGGGTACAAAAGGCACAAAAGAAATCAAAATGTCCTCAGTTGTGAGTAATGTCTGTAGAGAAAAATCAAAGAGAATTATGAACACAGACTATTAGGACTAACACAGGGGCTCAACACAACTGCTGAAAAATATAATATTTACAAAAAACAAAAAACATCTATGGGGTCCTCCATTATGTTGAGTGGGTAAAAGGGTCCTAAGAACGAAAAAGTTTGCAAACCACTACCTTAAATTTACCAGAATAAGTGGGAGTCTACCATTGGATTATTTATAAGATTATTTATAAGATCTGATACTTTCTTTTTTAACATATTCAAAACACATGCTTTTTATTTAAGTGTGAAATTGATGGACTACAAAAGAAACACTCCCAAGTCTATAATATGAACTACCAAATAGTTTAGAACTACAGTAACCAGATATGATGATTCAGTACAAGGGCTAATATTACATTAAGATCCTAAAAATGAATTTCCTAACTTACGAATCAAAAACTAAAATCAGTTATTTCAGTGCAAGGCATAAATAGACCCCAACTCTCTTTTGTCCAGTTTTGTGTCTAAGCCAGTCTCCTGATTTTCTTTGTTGTTTTCTGTTTCCGATTTCATTGGTTTCTGATCTTTTAAATTTTTTTTCTTCTTGGGTTTATTATACTCCTCTTTTTCTACTTGTTTAAGGGGGAAAAGCTTTGATATTTTTAAAGAGGACTAAAGCAAGGAGGTAGTAAGACTTATTACAAACAATATTAAGCTTATGATAAAGTAATAGCAATAAAGATCGTGTGATATTGGAGGCGAGACAGGTGCACAGGCCAGTGGGTAGGTAATAAGAGAGAGCCCCAGGGGACACCTGTACGTGGAACCTGTGTATACGATGGAGATGGGGCCGTACTTCAATGGAGAAAGGACAGGCTGTTCAGTAAATGGTGCTAAGATAATCAAGGATCTATATGGAAAAACCAGAAATGTTAATTCACACTGCACATAAAATTAAGTCCCGTGGATCTAAAGATCTAAATATAATGATCAAAACTATGAAGTATTTGTAATACAGGAAAATGTACATATGAGCTCAGGCTAGGGAAGGAGTTCTTACATATGACAGAAAAAGCACCAACCAGAGAGGAAATGATTGATATATTTAACTACATTAAGATGGACAAGTTCTGTTCATCAAGATAGACTATTTTATTTATTTTTAAAAATATTTTATTTATTAATTTATTTGAGACTGAGAGTGAGAGAGAGAGAGAGAGAGAGAAAGAGAGAGCACATGGGGGTAGGGAAAGGGACAAGCCGACTCTAGGCTGAGCTGAGCCCACTTCGGCGCTTGGATTTCCCACCACCCTGAGATCAGGACCTGAGCCTAAAGCAAGAGTTGGATGCTTAACCCATTGAGCCACCCAGGTGCCCCCAAAAGATACTTTTTTTAAAAAGGAAAGAGATGAACCATGGGACCAGTACTTTCGCAGAAGATGAAAAACAAGTGGCCTGTGAACATGTGAAAAGATGCCCAACTAATTAGGGAAATGCAAATTAAAACTGTAATGCAGTACCATTTTACACCTACGGGTTTGACAAAAGTTTAAAAGTCTGATGAGCTCAAGGAGCCACTGCGCACCCTGGTATCGGGAGTACAATCTGAAGAGCCAGGTTCAAAAACAACTCGGCATTATCCAGGCAAGCTAAAGACTCAGTTAAGTAATTCCGCTCCTGCTGGTGTTCACACTAGACAAGTCTAGCAATGATCGCATAAGAAGCCTCATAGCGATAATGTTTTAAAAGTAAAAAGCTGAAGACAGCTCAGATTCCATTAGCAGTAAAATGGATAAATAATTTGTGGTGTTTGCATACAATGGAATACCGTACAGCGGTGAAAATTAATAGATGACTCCTGGCTGAATCTCAGAAACATCATGTTGCATTAAAATGCAAATAAGTAGGGGCGCCTGGGTGGCTCAGTGGGTTAAGCCGCTGCCTTCGGCTCAGGTCATGATCTCAGGGTCCTGAAATCGAGTCCCGCATCGGGCTCTCTGCTCAGCAGAGAGCCTGCTTCCTCTTCTCTCTCTCTGCCCGCCTCTCTGCCTACTTGTGATCTCTGTCTGTCAAATAAATAAATAAAATCTTTAAAAAAAAATTAAATTAAAAAATAAATAAATAAATAAATAAAATGCAAATAAGCTGGTGCCTGGGTGGCTCAGTCGTTAAGCGTCTGCCTTGGGCTCAGGTCATGATCCCAGGGTCCTGGGATCGAGCCCGGCATTGGGCTTCCTGCTTGGCTGGGCGTCTGCTTCTCCCTCTCCCATTCTCCCTGCTTGTGTTCCCTCTCTTGCTGTCTCTCTCTGTGTCAAATAAATGAATAAAATCTTTTAAAAAAAATGCAAATAAGCTGAAGAGTCTGTCCAGTGTAACTCCACTTACTCAAAGTTAGGAAAACATGCAAAGCTGAACAATACCTACACAAGGGGTAAAACTATAAAGAGAAGCAAAGGAATGACAGACGCAAAGTTTAGGAGGGTGTTTGCATCTGTCTGGGGAAGGTGGGGACAAGAGGTAGAAGGAATCGGATGAAAGACTATATGCACTGCCTTCCATTTTCAAATGTTTTTCAATGAGGAGGTCTTATTACTTTTATGAAAAACCTATTAAACACTTTTTCTATTGACTTATTTATCATCTTTGAAAAATAGAACCTGAAACAAGAGAACTTGAAATGTTCAACAGTTGTTGAATTCCGTGCTTATCACTCCTGGAATGAAAAAGTTCCTATTAAGGAAAATCAATTAATGGATAATTAATTAATACTAACATATTAATATAAATTAATATTAAAGAAAATGGATTGACTAACTGTGAACAAAATTAAAGCATTGATCCCCAAGCAAAGTGACCGAGTTGGCCTCCAGACCCTAGATCCAGACTGCCTGGGCTGGAAACTCTCTGCCTGTTAAGTCAGTTTTCAATCACTTCATTCCTCAGTTTCCTCATCTGTAAACTGGGCCTAATGAGAGGGAATCCCTCACAGGGAAATTATAAGGATTGTATGAGTGAATGTCAAGTGCTCAGAACAGCCCCTACCACACAGTGAGCACTGGGTATGAGCCTATTTGTAAACAAATAAATCAAACCAAGAGCAGAGGAGCTTGAGAAGCACCAGGGTGAAAGGGAGTGGAATTTCAAGGCATCCTCTCAATCCCGAGATGGCCTGGGCCTGCACTTTGCACACTGGGACGGCTTTGCACCTCCCTTTTAGAGGTTAAGAAAAGAGAAAGGTATTTTGTGGCAGATCTGCTGACAAGAGAGTGCTAAATACCACTTCAGCCCACATGACTCATCTCTAGCCTGACTGTCCCAGGAGCCCTGCTCCAGGTAGGAATTCAGGCATCTCAAGCTCATCGTGGGTCTAGTTATTCGAGACCCAGAGGCTTGCATGTGGTCCCGTTCCCTTTAGCCTGGTTGTTTGGTTGACTCCACATGTGCCCGGCCATTTCCCCGACTCTGTGTATCCGCAGGAGAGGAGCCTCGCATTGCCAAGGGGAGGGTACTCCCTTCTGGGGTAAAGTTCTGAGGCGCCCTGATTCCCAGAGCTCAGCTGCCAGCCTAGGGCTCAGGGACCTGGGAGGCACTGTCTTGCCGCAGGAAGCACCACACAAGGACCTCACACAAAGAACCAAGCCTGCCTGACGTCCACCCTCACCTAAGATTTGAGAGGAGTTTCTACTCTCAGGGCCTTCTCTAAATTGTGTTATGTGCCATGTTTACCTGCTGACATTTTCTCCTTCAGAGCCTGGAATCTAGACTCTCCTCTTCCCTGGATGGTGAAATGGCTTCTTGTTCTTGTCACACTGCTGGTGACAGCCATGGACCCATTCCAGAAACCTTTACTGAGCGCTTGCTATGTACCAATTCCCCTACAGTTGACTCCAAAGTCGCTCCTGCACGCGAGGGGGTTACAGGCCGGTGGGACTCTGTCACCAGCTAGCCTAGCCCAGTGGTTGTTGCTAAGGAAGGCCATTTGTCCTGTGGCAGAGTTGTTGGGGACCTGCTTTTACATCTTTTAGGCTTCTGGGCCCCTTAAAAAAAAAAAAAGCCATTGTTTGGAATCATATGCTTCAATAGACATCTGTGTGGACTTGTGTGGTAATGATTGTGTTATTACTCGTCTAGGTGTGGCCTAGAACCTGCTTTTGCCCTCGCCAGACCACGTCAGGTGCTGGTCTGCTTGGAAGTGGCCTTGGCCTCCACTGGGGGGCTTTCCAGCTGCTGTGGAAAACAGAGGGCCACAGAGCGGCCCTCGGTGGCGTTTTCCACAACAGCTGTGCCTTCACAGCAGGACCCGTTTGGATCTGCAGAAAAGCTCCAAAGCCAGATGGCTGCCTGTCAGGGGACCTGGACCAGTCTCAGTCTAGCCGCAGGCTGAGAGGCACGTGAGCAAGGTGAGAGGGACCCTTCCCAGGCAGGACTCCGGCAGCGGGGTCTGTGCACCTCTGGAAAGGAAAGGGAGGATACATGGCATGGAAGCAGCAGCTCCATCTAGGTGACGCCACTTCCAGGAAGCCCCAGGGAGCCTGCCTGGTCCCAGGGAGTCCTTGGGTTCTTACAGTTCAGCTCCTTTGGGTCATCGGTCCCCTCTGCCAGGCACCAACTGGTACTCCAGGGGCGCAGTGTTCTCACCGGATAAAGCCACTCAGGGCAGATGGGCCCCATCCCCCTGTAGGAGGCACAGATGCCCAGAAAGAAGGCTTCCCAAGGCAAGCCAGCAACAGCTCTGCCAGGACCGGCCCAGCCGGGGCTCTGTGGGCAGCCCCCACCTCCTGGCTGCGGTGGGGTGGGGAGCTGCCCGGGCCCCCCTTCCCTCCTGGTCGCTGTTTGTGGTGACTCACCTCTGGTTCCCAGGAACGCTGTTATTTTTGGCCCCGATGTTAAGGTTGTGCCCAGATTCCCTGCAAATCAGCAATTAAGGAACACGGCCCCCTCTTTTCCCCCCTTGCCCCTCCCCCTCGCCGTGAAAGCATGTGAACACCAGGGCTGGGGAGCCCAGAAGGCCAGCGGCTCCCCCACAGTCCTCTGCCCATGCAAGGCCGGCTGCCCCCACCGGGGGGGGGGGGGCTTCTCCTCCTCCTCCTGCAGCCTCCTCTGGGCAGCCCCGCCTCTGCAAGACCCCCGCACCCCAAACCCGCCCTGGGCCGGCGGACGGGGAGAGGCGGCGGGCGGGCTCTCCCTCGCCTCCCTGCGGCGCAGCTGGGTGAGGGGCTGGCCCGCCGGGCTCACGGCCCCCGTGGGGGGCTCTCTGCAGGGGCCGCGCCGGCCGCGGCCTGGGGAGCGGGGCCGGGCGCCCGCGGGGGAGCGGGAGCCGGCCGGGGCGCTGCTGTAATCTGCCAGCCCCAGGCGGGCGCCTCCCCTCCGCCCGCGCGCTGAGCCCCGGGGCCGCCCGATAGCGCGCCTCTGCCGCCGATAAGGCCGTCGGAGGGCCGCGCGCCGCGACCGCCCGCCTCCAGACGGCCTCCCGCCCGGCACAGGCGCGGCGCGCCCCGCAGCCCCAGCTGCTCCCACAGCGGACCGCGACGGACCCCCGGCGGGATCCTGGTTAGGGACCGGCATGCCCTTCCCGAGGGGCTTCCTCAAAGTGAGTGCTGGAGCAGGTGCTCGGGAGGGACGGGTGGAGCTCGGGAAGGGGGCCGGCGAGGGAGCGGAGCGGGCTGCGTGCTCGCCTGCGGGGGGGCCCCCCCACCCGCGCCCTGCGCTCCAGGCTTTAGAGCAGCGTCAGCGCTCAGTCGCTTGGTCGCTGAAGGTGGCAGGTGGCCTCTGCTTGACTCAGTTAGTGCGGCTCGGCTCGTGTGTTTTAAAGCCCGGGATTTGCTGTCTGACTGAGTTCCACCTCCCTGGTTCCCTGAATGTTGTCTTGTCTGCATTAGGGTTTGGGAAGAAGGATCTCTGGATTCTGGTCCTTCTTTGGTCTATTGAGATTCTAGAAGCTTCCCTTTGAGTCTGCAGAGCAGTGTCTATTTCAGTTGTGTTTTCACAGGCCAGTGGCCCTGGAGGAGAATAAGGACACGTGAGAATTTGGGCTGCTCTAACAGGGGGCCTGGGTCAGCTTCATTCGGAAGGGGGGCTTGCCTGTATCCGCAATGACCCACAAAATTCAGTTACCTCATCGTGGCGCCTTCCCTGTTCTTGAAGCACTGAACTTTGGATTTACGCTGCTAACTTACTAGACGGGGAAAAGTCTAAGAACGAGGGGCAAAAGCTCCAGAGCGGCTCTGGGAGCTGGGGTCTGGTGGAAATTCTTTAAGTGGCAATGGAGCGTTACAGAGGGCCACCCTTTCCCACCCCCAATTCTCCTGTGATGATGGGACGTATCACCATCTAGCAGAAACACCGCTCGATTGTTTTTACGTGTCCTGTGTCAGGGTGTGGTTGTTGGTCTGGGTGGGGGATTCAGAGGCCAGGGGTGGACCCCAGGCCACATGCTCAGAGGGACCCTAGTGTAGTCAACTGGGAAAGCATCGAGCTGTCTAACCTGTGTAGACGTGTGTGGGTACAAGGGAAACCACATGAAGTGGGGATTTCTTTCTAGCGGTTTCACATCTTTACAAATTGTCTTCCTGGTGATTGATTTTCTTCCCCGGGAAGGGGAGGGACTGTGCAGGAACCTCAAGTCTCTGGCTTTGAGCCTCTCGGGCAGCAAGCAGGAGCCAGCTTATGTACATTTGAGGCTTTTCCTTTCACTGACCAGGCAACCTGAGGCCACGGTTGGAAAGGGAGTCTTGGAGGCTGTTCCTGACAGAACTCAGAGCTTGGGGAGGGGACGTGAATGGCACAGCAGGCACAAGACCCAAGACAAGACGTATTATAGGAATAAGGAATGGGTATGACAAATGTTTAAAATGAGCGTGATGACTTTCATCACCCAAATAGCCTAGGGAAAGCCTTATTTTTTTCTGGCTACTGGGTCTGTTGTGCAGCTGAAGATGAAAACAGTAGAAAAGGAAGCATAGCATGGAAGGTTGTTTTGTTTTTGTTTTTTAAGATTTTATTTATTTACTTGAGAGAGAGACACACAGTGAGAGAGAGAACACAAGCTGGGGGAGTGGGAGAGGGAGAAGCAGGTTTCCTGCTGAGCAGGGAGCCTGATATGGGGCTCAATCCCAGGACCCCAGGATCATGACCAGAGCTGAAGTCAGATGCTTAAGGACCGAGCCACCCAGATGCCCTGGAAGGTTGTTTTTTATAAGCAGGGTCGTATCAACTCAGCCGACCCTAGACTTCAGGGGCCAGTAACAATTAGTTTCTAAAACCCAGGTTGTCACCCCTTACTCCCAAATAATTTGGCCAATGTCTTTGAAAAATCAGCTGACTTATTTTGAATTTAAGCAAAGGGAAGCCTATTGAGAAAAGCTGTTTGTTGTTGTTACTGTTGCCAAAAAAATTAAAGAAAGTAAATAAGACAATTGGGTGCCTTCTAAAGGTAAAGACACTGAAAATCTTTGTCCTCAAGGTCTGTTCAACATTTAATAAACATTCATCGTGTCTTCTGTTGTAGGCACTGGAAATACAGGCAGGGAATGGAACAGAGCAGGAGCAAATCCCTGCCCTTTGGACTTTACACTCCAGCAGGGCAAGGAGACAGAGCGGAAACAAATGAACACTCCTTTGCTGAAAGATGAGAAGTGCAGGGTCAGGGAACATGTAAGGGGGTTAGGAAGCCTGGGAAATTCGCAATGTCAATGAGATGCTCCCAGAGAGTCTCCGTGACGTTCACTTTGGCTGCTGTGTTTCAAACTTAGATTCCATGAGTCCGTTTGTAAGGATTACAATTTGATGTCAAGAATCTTAAATGTTAGGCTTTGTCGATGTCGAGAAGCTACAGATTTTTCAGTTATGTTCTCACTGTTGAGATGGATTACCTGTAGAATCCAAGAGAATTCATGATATTTGGGAAAGCAATTATCTGAATCAGGTTCTCAGGGTATTGAATTGGAGGCTTTTCTTTCTGGCTGGCCCACTTGGTTCGATGACATTTTAATCAGGACTCTACTGTTTGTGTGGCTAACATTTCTAATGTCAAACTGCTGATGATTGGATTTATCCATTATGATTTTGGGGGGAAACTTGGGCACTGATGACTTTGGTTAGCAGCATTCTTAAAAAAAAAAAAAAGAATATTGGTTTTCGTACCTCCCTTAAGAAAAAAAAAAAACAATTGAGAAAAGACTTGAAGGAGGTGAGAGAGAGAGAGCCATGCACAACTTTGGGGGAAATAGCACATACAGAGGTCCTGAGGCCCATGAGAGTAGTGGGAAGAACCAGGAGATGAGTGTGGCTGGGGCAGAGTCTGAAGGGGTGAGGTCAGAGAGGTGGTCGGAGGGAGAGTGGGGAGGGGGCAAGGGTACAGAACATCTAGGCTCTTGTATACCATTGTAAGAATGTTATTTTTACCCTGGGAGACACAAGAAGCATTACACGATCTTGGGATTAGACACACGGTATCATTTGACTTCTTCCTCTGTCTCTGACTTCCTAATGCCTTTGAAACCAAACCCCAGGAGGGGGCAACCAAATAGAACCACCTACCAGACTGTGGCCACGCAGTTATTCCTGACCTCTCGTGCATTTGTTCTTAGCCTTTTTTTTTTTCCTTTGAGATACACAGGGCTGGTTGTTGATATAGTTCTGCATGATCTACTTCATGGCCCTGCCCGGATATTGATAATCCCCTCTTCCCTTCCACTCTCCAATTTAATGAGAAAATAAATAGCACCCCAGATGCTCTTTACTTAAAAAATTGTCATGGGTAAAATAAAACGAAAACAGAAGCCACTCTAAAATCCCAACTCATATGCAGTAAAGAAATGGGTAATCACAGCTGGTGATCCTTCGCGGCTTCCTCTGGACCTCCACACGGATAAAGCGGACTGTGGTTCTGGAACAGGAGCTCTCAGCAGAGCTCATCGAGTGCAAGCCTGTGACAGTAGCGTTGCCACAAAGGGGGAGACTTGGATTTGCTCTAAGTTTTTAAAATGTACAAATGGACTTCCTCCAGGGCATCTCACTCTTCAGGACCCCTCCTTTACACACCACCGTGATGGTTTTGTAGAAAGGCAAATCTCAATGCGGCAGTCCTCTGCTTCGAAACGTCAGTGGCTTGGAGGCGCCTGGGTGGCTCAATGGGTTGAGCAACTGACTTGATTTCAGTTCAGGGCATGATCTCAGGGTTGTGAGATCCAGGCCTTCGTGCAATTCAGACTCGGTTCCCAGCAGGGAGTCGCCTGGAGACTCTCCTTCTCCTTCTGCCCCAACCCCTGTTTACAAGCTGTCTCTGTCTCTAAAATATATACATAAATCGAATCTTCATCGGCTTCACATTCCTTCGGATGGAATCCAGACTCCTTAACAAGACTCTCCCTCTTCCCCGTCCTGCTTCCTACCCCTTGGCCCCATGAGAATTGCTTCGGGCACACCCAACAGGCCGCACTTGGAAATTTTTATACTGTATTTGTGAGTTTCACCTGGGAGGCGGTGTGCTTGCCTTGTTCACTGTTGTATCCTGGGCACGTCGCACAGTGCCCGGCAAGTAGCATGAGGTGTTCGTGAAAGTTGGTTGCATTCATGAATGAGCAGCACACTCCTTGTAGAAGCACCTCAGGACTGGCTCCTGCTCACTAGTTTGGTCACAAACCTGTAATCAAAAATTGCCCTACTGGTTTCCATGTTGACCTTTAAGATATTCTGCTGCTGGGAATTTAAAAAAAGCTCACCAGATAGTTTCTCCTTCCTTGGCGCTCCCCTTGTGCTTTCTTGGAACCTTCCTTTAGAGCCTTCTCATTGTCTCTTTCTTTACACTTATTTACACGTCGCTCATCTCCCCCAAGCCGGGGGTGGCTGGAGCTGACTCACGTTTGAGTCATTTCTCCTATTTTCCCTGGCATCAACCACGGTCTTGAACGTGGGGCGCATTGTCCGAACCAGGCGCATTGACCTGAGTGTTAAGAATATGTTGGGTCATTGATTTGGAAAATAAATCAACAGGCCCTGCGGGGGAGTCGACTGTCACAGGCTAATGGCCCAGCTGGCCGAGCGATTGGCCCAGGGTGGACCGAGGCCTGTGTGACTCTGCTCAGGGCACATTCAAAGTTTGTCATCGTTGTCTCTGACAGGCAGCGACAACCAGTTAGAGATCTGGTGAGAAAGAGAATTGTTTCCTTCCCTGCCTCCTGCTCACCCCTAACCACACCGTCCCTCTGCGGCGGGCTTTCTGAGTAGAGGCTGATTTATCTCCTGAATTTGCTGTCACCGCACAGGAAGGAAGGCACAGGCAGGGCGGAAGCCGTCAGGCCGCAGCTCCTGCGCCTGGCCAGCGGGTGGCTGAAATCAGCAAGGAGTGGAAGGTGGCGGGATGGAGGCAGCCCAACACAATCAGCAAAGCACTCCTGCGCTCCTACCCAGGGGCTGGAACCTGGGCTCCCTCCTGAGAGAGCTGTGGCCACCAGTTGTCACTAGGAGACAGAGGAGGAAGGCGGGGAAACCTGTCTGGCCTTGCCCAGGACGATATATCAGTCAGGAAACTGCTCTGCCCTTTCCAGGAGTGGATTCTGTAAGAGACAGTACCTGTTTTCAATTTCTTTTGGGAAGCTAGTGCCTAGAAAAGCTGAAAAGAAGCTGGCATCGGTCCAGTCCTGTTCTCTGACCGCAGGCCATTGATCAAGGGTAATGATGATTTGCAGACAACGGAACTGATTCCAGCTACTCAGAGAAGCCTTTCTGGGCCGCACGCCCTTGCCCACTCTGGCAAGCTCTCCTTCCAGGGGGGTGGGGTAGGGTGGGGTCATGGTGTATACCGTGGCTTTCCTTTTCTCCAAGGGTAGGGAGGGGCTGGGGGTGTGTCACCGGTAAGTCCCACCTTGGGGCTGGCTAATACTTCTGTCTAGCGGTGTGATTCCAGGGTTCCAGGAGAATCCCCATCCTCCACAACGATCCCCCTGGGTCCGAGGTGAAGCCTGAAGTTACACCATTCGAGATTATTCTTCAGGTTCTTAAAGGGGTTTTGATCTCTAAACATCTCCTATTAAGTGCATACATTTAAGCCTTTATAATAGGATCTTGAATTGTGCAGATGCAAGGAAATAATTCTTACTTGCATGGGATTAGTTGAGGATTTAGGCAAAAGCAAGGAGTGGGATATAGGGCAGGTCCATGGAATAGGGGCATGGGGTGCGGTGAGGAAGGAAGGAAAAGCGCACTCTCTTGCCTAGGTCAGTGCCTGGGCCTCGGGTTCTTTCCTAGCTATTTGTCTGTCCCAAGATCTGGACCCCAGGCCATCTCCCTGTCGCAATGTGGGCTGTGCACGTCGATGAGCAATGTTGGGTTGAAGTGGCAACAGGGACTGGAGTTGGAGTCGCTGGACTGAGAATACCTGGTGCACAGGCCATCCTGGCCATGGGTTCAGCCCGGGAGCTGGCTGGGCTTCTCGGCTCCATTGCCAGGGTTGATACGACTGTGCTCTTCCTTTGCAAACACTGTGTGGAACTGGCCAGGCCCTTGGGTCCTTGGGCTCTCCCAGTGATAGAAATCGACAAGAGGCCAAAGGGGAGTTCCAGGCAAGGCTTTATTGGGGTCTGTGCTTGAGCAGAAGGGAGGCAACACAGTGTCCTCAGGCTGCCTCCCCAAAGCAAGGTCGGGAAGAGTTTCTTAAAGAAACTTAGGTGGGAGATGCACCTGAGTGGCTCATTCAGTTGGGCATCTGACTCTTCGTTTCAGCTCAGGTCATGGTCTCATGCCTCGTGAGATCTAGCCCTACACTGGACCCACGCTCAGCAGGGAGTCTGCCTGAGGCTTCTCTCCCCCTTCCTCCCTCCTACTCACACTCACACTCTCTTGCACGCTGTCTCTAAAATGGATAAATAAATAAAGGATGGGGCGCCTGGGTGGCTCAGTGTTAAAGCCTCTGCCTTCGGCTCGGGTCATGTCTCAGGGTCCTGGGATCGAGCCCCGCATCGGGCTCTCTGCTCGGCGGGGAGCCTGCTTCCTCCTCTTTCTCTGCCTGCCTCTCTGCCTACTTGTGATCTCTGTCTGTCAAATAAATAAATAAAATCTTTAAATAGATAAATAAATAAATAAAGGATAAATATATATATATATATATTTTAAGAGACCTAGCGGGGGAAAGGACAATGTTTAAGAGGTAGAGGTGAGGTGTCTCTTGGCGCTCATGTACCTTAGAGATCATGCTTTTCCATACATTGCACATCTCATTAGCATGTGAAATCCCCACCCCTGCGCATGATTTTTAGCATGTAAGCGAGGGAAAGGTCCCTGGAAGGTAGATCTGCGTCACTGTGCACGTCTGCTGCAGGCTGCTTTGGTCTGGATCTCACTAGTTCTTTCAGGCGGCTGGCTCCCTCCTTTAAGTTGATGTCCTGTTTTCTGCGTTCCTGTAAGACATATTGCTCAAGAAACACAAACTCAGGAGTTTTTTTTTTTTAGGAATTTTTTTCCTTTATGGTACAGTCACATTTCATTAGGGTTTTGAAACAGGCCTCGAGTCCTGTCCCTATTCTGTCTCAGAATAATATAGTTTTTATTATTATTATAATAGAATAATTATATAATACTAATATAACAAAGGCCAAGCAGTGAATTAACTGGTCCAAGTCCCACGGCTAGATTGCCGACTTCTGTCTGTCCCCTGACTCTCTACAGATGGGTGCTGGCGGGTGTGTGTCTTCCTCACATCAAGGACGGGTCACACGGAAATTATTATTCTGTTTGCCTGTCTCCCCACTAGTCTGCCTTCTGTGTGGTGTGGGTAAACTCACCCAGGCAACACTGCAGGCCTGTTGGCTCTGCAGCCAGACCCCCCCCCCCCGGGTTTGAGTCCCTGCTCCGCTACTTCCTACCTGGTGCCCTTGGACCAGCTGTAGACCCTCCCCACACTCCGCTTCCCCACCTATAAACTGGAGACAATAGCAGATGTCCTAGGGTTTGGGGAGGAGTGCAAGAGATAGAGCCTGGCATATTAGGGAATATTATATATATATACATATATATCTATAATGTATGTATTATGTTATATATGCTATATGTATTTGTTATATATCATATATAATATATAGTAATATATATGTGTGTGTGTATATATACACCACACACACACATACACATACACACACACATAGGAATCAAGTTCTTCTGTGGATCAATAGCTCTCAACATGCTAAGAACTTTGGAAATTTAAAAAATACCTTCGTACTTTCAACATAACTTCAATTCAGGTCAACAGAGTTTACTGAGTAGTAAACAAAGGTAATGACCCTCAGGCAAGGGTGAGTGCTCATTAGTGGGAGGCTGGAGTGCGGAAGAATTAATTCTGCTTGTCCGTTGAACAAGGCGTTTGTCACGGAAACTTCGTGGAGGAGGAGAAGAATTGGTCGCATTTCACGAAGCAGGGGTTGGGAGGTTGCCGGCGGCGGAGACAGCATGAGCCAAACATGGAGGACGCAGAAGTGCCCTGTGTGTCGGGAAGGGCGCGTGGTGCAGGCGTTCAGGGACAGGTGGGTGGTGGGAGAGGACTGTGAAGAGGTGGGCAGAGGCTAGGCTGTGAGGTTTCTAGCATCAGCCTAAGACGGTGGACTTCATCCTGCAGGTGTTGGAGAGCCACGATCAGAATGCTCACTGGGCAGGGTTGAGGAAGAGGGGTCACTGGAGTGGCAAGGAAGGGAAACCAGTTAGGGATCTCCCAGGGAGCCCCGATGACGTGCTAATGAAGGGGAGTGGCAGACGGTTGATGGTACGGAGTAGCTGCCGAGGCTGTCGCATGTCAGTCACTACACTGTAATTTTCACGACTCAGCTCATGGGAGGCTCCCAGCAGACGCCCACCTTACAGATGAAGAAACTGAGTCTTGTTGCAGTCAGGAAAAGTGAAGAAATTAGGTTGTTGTCTGGGGATGTCGGCGAGCTGCTCATATGGGTGCCCTGTGGTCAGGGGCAGGGGTGGGGGCCTGGTCCTCAGCTTGTAGGCCAGGTAACTCGATTTAGAGGCACGATTAGAGCAGCGAGTTTGGGAAGGGACTTACCGCCAGTTGGACCAGCCTGTCAGCTTCGCAGTGACAGGTGTGACTGCTCTGGCCATCAGGCGCTCCTGTGCCGTTACTCACTCGTGGTCCCTGGTCGGTGGATTCCAGCCCATTAAGAAAATCTAACCGGCAAGTCAGTTGTAACCGTGTCCGGGTAAGCATGCAATCAGAGAAGCGGGGGCGGGGGCGGGGGTGGGCCGGGAAGTAATCTTGAAGAATATGTCATCAAGACTGCGCTAAGGCCTGATGAACCATTCATGCCCCACAGCCGAGAGCATCACGGTGGTTATAAATTGCTGATTAAACAACATTGGAATAGAAAATGAGTCTCGTTGCCTGTGTTGACGCTGATCTGATTGGAAGCAGCTGCCTGAAATGCTGTGTTCAGAAAGATTCTGAAGCCACTTTTAGGCTGATGGGCAGGACGTTGTGATAAATTAGCAGCCTCTGCCAGGACGCCAGGAGGGGGAGGGCTGGTGTATTGGTGGCAGTGTTATGGGGACATTTCTGAACCATGATTGTTTTTCTTCTTCTGTCTCCCCCCCACCCCCTACAGAGCCGAATCAGATAAACTGTGTTCTAACAGGTGTTTATTTGAGAGGCACCCAATCCTTCAAGGGGACTTCTGAAGCTAACTAGTGTTCTGCATTATGTGTTGATTTGGGGGCTCTCCCTCAGAAGGTATTATAACATCACAGATTAGAAAGCTCCCTATCTCTGCTAGCTACCACTCTCAGGTTCTAGGGAGTCAGGTTCAGGTCAGAGAGCCAGGCAGGGGCACTGTCTACATTCAGACGGACACCGTAGGAGTGCAGAGCCCAGCCCCTCCTCTCACACCGAGGCAAAGGGGGTTGTTGGTCGTTTCTTTGCCTAGTAAGTCTGAATTGTCATTTGGAACCACCTGCTGGAATGGAGCTTTCCAACCCAACTTCTCCAGGCTTTTTTTTTAAGATTTTTTTTTAAAGATCTTATTTGTTGGGCGCCTGGGTAGCTCAGTGGGTTAAGCCTCTGCCTTTGGCTCAGGTCATGATATCAGGGTCCTGGGATCGAGTCCCACGCCAGGCTCTCTGCTCAGCAGGGAGCCTGCTTCCCCCTTTCTCTCTGCCTGCCTCTCTGCCTACTTGTGATCCCAGGACCCTGAGATCATGACCTGAGCCGAAGGCAGATGCTTAACCCACTGAGCTGCCCAGGCTGCCCCTCCAGGCTTTTGATAGAATCACCAACAAACCAGGACCTTGTTCTCCAGGCCCGGCCTGCCCCTCCATCCCTATCTCTCTACAACAATCCAAACACCACCCATCCCTCGAGCTGGAGAAGGTCCTCTGTCCTCTGCAGATTTCAGAGCTCCCTCCATCCTTGGTGCCCGTAAGGCCGTGGTCCTCATCTAACAGATGGTCCATCTCTGCTTCACATAAAATAAATACTGTGGCGTTCAAAAAAAGAAGAATGACCATTGAACTCTGACTCCCGTGTGTGTGTTGAAACGTGAAAATGGCACGAGGCTGTCGCTCTGAATGACGGTTAAGTGGAACCTGCTCCAGCCCTGCCTTCATTCTTCTCCTTATGAAATCCTCAGAGAAACAGCCTTTGTTAGAATCGCAGTCTTTCTCGGATTTGGTTAAAACACATTTGCAGGTAGAGTGATGAGCTGGGTGGTTTGGATTTTCCGTCTCCATCTAAATTGTCTTCTTTGGGGGTTTTGAAAAATCACTTGTGAGTGTCCTTGTTTCTCCACCTGAAAAATACAGATGATAGCACTTGACGTGGGAACCACAGGAGTTTGGCGTCAGGTGCTGAGTGGGTGTTAGCCGGTTGTTCTGAATGTCTTGGGCACACAGCGATATTTAAACGGGTGCCCCAGGGAGTGCCTGGGAGGCTCAGAAGTTAAGTGGATGACTTTGGCTGGGGTCATGATCTCAGGGCCCGGGGATCCAGCCCTGTTTCCCGCCTCTTCCTGCTCATCGTGGAGTCTGCTTGTCTCTCCCTCTGCCCTCCCCTCCCCTTGCTTGTATTCTCTCTCTCATGCAAATGAAATCTTTGTAAAAAAAAAAGGGGGGGGGATGCTCCAGGATTAGGACACAATCCTAAACCCTCTTTCCCTACTCCATTCATGTGCAGAGTGACTGTCCCAACTTTGTTCCTAGCCTTTGAGTAGATGAGATATTTGGAGCAAGAAGTGCCTAGCGCAGCTTTAAATTATTGATTAAGGGTCTTTGCTTGTTTGCATCTAATTTTGTGTATGCAACAATAAAAGTGCGCCCCTCTTCTGGACACTGCTGATAAGGGAGCTGGGCAGTAGGGGGAGGGGCTGGGGCGGCTCAGTCTTCAGGGTGTCCATGGTTTAGCACGCCCCCAGGGAGCTCTTTCCAGGCAGGGGGTTGGGGGGTTTGCAGCAGGAGGGCTGCCTGAAGATGGCCTTCTACACACACAGAGGCCTTGCTCTGAAATATTCTTAATTCCCTTATCCCTATCATGACTTGCTCTCACTCGTGTTTTTCCAGAGTCGCGCTCCAGAGCATTTTCTGAGCTGATGAGTAATGACTGAGCCCCCGAGAGGGGCAGGGTCCTGTGGGGGTGCTGACGTGAAGTGCATTGTGGTTGCTGCCCTTGAAGCTCCCTCCGCCTGGGGAGCGGGGAGGCGCTAACACAAACGATTCTGATCCTAAAGAAGAAAGGAATCTGTTGCAAGGAATACAATGCTTTGGACATTCGGAGACAGACTATGGCAGGCAGAGGAAATCAAGGGAGGGTCCGTGAAGATAGTGCCTCTAGGTTGGCTGTAAGGGACAGCGTTGATGTAGAAAGTCGAGAATGGAAAAAGACCAGAACGTGGAAGGGCCCCCGGCGGAGAGGCCATCCTGGGGAAAGACCCTGAGTGGTCAGTGCGTGTTCATGTTACCTCCGGTAGGAGAAAAAGAAGGGTGTGAGATCGGATTGGAAAGTAGATGAAGAAGGACCTGGGAATAACCTGCCAGAGTGTTCAAAGGAATGGAAAGCGGTGGGGAGCTGCTGAGTCAGCCGGGTGAGAAGGACTGAAGTCTCCGTCTCAGGTGCTCGTGTTAACATGGAAAGCAGGGCATGATGGGAGAGAACAAACAGAGCAAAGGAGAGCGAGGGGCACCTGGGTGGCTCAGTTGGGCTTTTGATCCCGGGGCCCTGGGATCCAGCCCTGCATCAGGCTCTCTGCTCAGCTGAGAGTCTGCTTTCCCTCTGCCCCTCCCCCCAGCTCATCTCTCTCTCTCTTTTTAAAATCTTTTTAAAAATCTTTTTTTTTCTTTTTCTTTTTTTTTTTAAAGGAAAAAGAAAGAGCCTCACTAACACCTCATGAGCCCTGTGCCAGGCCCTGTTCTAAGAACCCTCCAAGTATTGCCTCATTTCATCCCTGGGGGTGGGGGGGGGTGCTCTACGAAGTCATTGCATGTCACAGATCAGGAAACTCAGGCACAGGGAGATGATAACTTGGCTCAGGCTATGTAGCCAGGAGGTGTTAAAACTGTGATGTGAAGGGGCGCCTGGGTGGCTCAGTGGGTTAAGCCACTGCCTTCGGCTCAGGTCATGATCTCAGGGTCCTGGGATCGAGCCCCACGTCGGGCTCTCTGCTCAGCAGGGAGCCTGCTTCCCTTCCTCTCTCTCTGCCTGCCTCTCTCTCTACTTGTGATCTCTGTCTGTCAAATAAATAAATAAAATCTTTAAAAAAAAAAAACCAAAACTGTGATGTGAAGCCAGGGAAGCCGGCCCCAGAACCCGACTCCTGAACCTGTACCATATTCTGCTTTCATCTGAGGGGTAGAAGCAGGAGACTTGGGAAGAGAAGCAGGGGCTGACCCCTCTCCTCCCTGACCGAGTGGTGGCGTTTCCTATGGGCCTCCCGGGAGTCCACTGCCCAGACGCTGGCTCTGCGGCGGGAGCCTGGCAGACCGCCGTTTGGATCCTTCATATCATCCCACCTTGCCCATGGTTCAGCAAAGCCTCCTTGGGCGCACCACCTACAGGCTCTCCCCCGTACTTTAAACCGAGAAGCAGAACCGCCTCAGTAAGTGCGTAGACATCTGAACCCCCAAGACAGATGCATAACGGGATGTTTACTCAATTTACAAAAACTTCACCATGGGGGTTTTTAAAGTAGCTAGCTCTTGAGCGCATAGGAAAATTATTTTACACATTAAAACTTTCACTGAAAGCAAAAAAATGCTGTGCCTAGATTTGGCTACACTGGACATGGTAAAAGTATTTCAGAATGTTTCCACTTTCCTCCTTGCCTTTTGTATTTCTTAGTGAATTTAATGACAAATATCAATCACCTAAAAAAATATCCGTGTGGTAGCTTGAATTGTTTTATAAAACTTACCGAAGAGGTAAATCTGTAATGTACCAGGGCTCACATGTACAAAACAGGAAAATTATGGGACTGGATAATATTTTCTCAAGATTTTATTTATTTGAGAGAGAACAAACAGTGGGGAGGGGCAGAGGGAGACGCAGGCTCCCCAGTGAGCAGGAAGCCTGACTCGGCACTCGATCCCAGGACCCAGAGATCATGACCTGAGCGGAAGGCAGATGCCTAACCAACTGAGCCACCCAGGATCCCCTGGAACCAGCTAATTATAATCCAAAGAAGTGTCTTTCTTTAAGAAGGAATTCACTAAATACAGTTAGCTGTTGCGTTGAAGTTCTTCATGCAGTGAACAAGAGTAAGGAAGACAAGACATCCGGAGAGCTGAGCTAACTGGAGATCAGAGTGAAACCGACCAGCCTCTCCTGCCCTGTGTTGTGTGGGGAAATAAAGAGATTTAGAGTCAACCACTGGGAAAACAGTGGCTTACACACTTCTGGTCGGGTTTCTCCAGGACCGCTCAGAGCTCTCCCACGCTCGCTTGCTTTGAGAATCTCTGAGGATAGAGTTTATGTCTCCCGCACCTCCTCACTCAGTGCACCCTTCATGATGGGGTGGGTGACAGTGCACAGGGCTGGTGGTCCTGGGAGCACACTTTGGGAAGCGTGGTATCAGGCTACATTGAGAGGGTAGTGTTCAGATTTTCATTTTAGGAGAGACCCTGATAATTGGAGCACAGATACAGGCAGGAAATCACCAAGGAGAGGGCTCTGGAATGGCATCGGGGGAAACCCTGAAGGAACAAGGAGCAGAAAAGAATGAAGAGTCTGGAAGAAAGTCCCTGACTGTCACCAGGGTGCCACTGGCAAGAGTGGAGAGTCACCCCATGACCCCATGGTACTTGCAAAGTCATTACCAGATGAAAATGGGGTAGAAGTCAGAGGAAGGCAGATTCCAATCGAATGTGAGGAAGGACTTACCATCAAGTAGAATCCGTCAGAGAGGAAAGTGTCTGATCAGAGGCCTGTCTTTCTAAGGAAGGACAGTGGCGTGGACCAGGACTAGGACTTAGATGTCCTTGGAAAGGAGAGTCTTGAATGATGTGATTGTAAGATGAACCACGAAATGAGGTTTGGTGCCGTATCCACTTGCTGAGGTTGACTACCTTATGTTATCTAATTTCTTTCTTTCTCCTCCTGGGTCTGTGGGGCCTCGATAATTTGCATGGTTGGTTTAATAGCTCTCTGTGGAAATGAGAAAATCATTCAATCAGGGGAAATGGACTTGAGATGAACAAAGAAGCTTTTTCCGGTGTGGATATTTTAGGAACGCCTACCCCATCTAGTTCATACAACAGTTCGAAATCTTGGGGCTTTCTGATCAGCTGGCGTCTAATGATCAAGGCAATGAAATACTTGAAATTTTATAAGCCAAATAGGATAGAATTCTTTCAGTCTAATTTGGGACCCAGATTTGCATTTTGTTTACTTAGATTTACACAGGTGATTAGAGAGACCTAAACTTCATATGTGTTAGACGAAATGGAAATTAATATATGCGGTGTACTATATTTTGATTCAAATAAAAGGCTTATTGTTTGACTCACCGGGAGTCCCAGACCACCTGAGATGGTTCTCCTAGGTGTTAGGAAATCCCTGGTGGTTGGGGGGGCGGGTGTGGGGAGCCTACAGGCTACAGAACTGACTCATTCCTTCTGATACCCCACTGGAAACATGATCTCATTTGGTGGAGGTGGAGACTGGGGAACGGAAGGTTAGGCAACTGGCTTGCTGTCACTCACTGGCTCCTGGCAAACAGTTAAGGAGAGATGCACGGAGGAAGCCTGAGGGGTAGCTAGCAGCTTTTCTCTCCCAGTTTGAAACCCACCCAAGAAACGCAGATGACTTCCCTACAACACAGCCAATCCCTCTGGCCCTACCTCTTGGCTTTGAGAGTTGGCATGTTTGATTTAACAGCTGACTGTGGAAATAGTCCCTCTTCCATCGGGTGGTCTCATGGCACAGGTACACAGTCCCAGAATTTGGGTGCGCAGTGGGGCGGGGGGTGCGACTTAATATCGGGAATGAGAAAGAGGGTGTGACAGGCAGGTCTCCCTTGCGAAGGGCTCCTACACCCTTAGGGGGGTCGCCAGGGGAAGGGGTGGTGTGGGCAGGCACACGAATGGCCCAGTCTCTCTAAACCCAGCACTCTGCAAGTAGTGTTGTGACTCCTGTTCTGTACCTAGCCATTTAAGATCCCGTGATTGAAATCCCTGGGTTTACCAGCTGCGTTCCCAGCTTGGCTAGGAGTTGCTTTGACTGCTCTGCCCTTGGCCTTAATTTAGATGGGGTCATCTACCATGCCCCAGGTGGCTGCTGCAAGCGAGGGAGTTGCAAACAACCATGCAGCCCTCAGCCCCCCCAGCACATGTTCTCACCTCCCTAACACTGCGCTCTGAGATCAGACCCGAAGCTGACCTCTGCCCCCAGCCCCTCTTGGCCTTGGAGACATTCTGCCCTCCCCTCCCCTTACCCCCACCACTCTCCTTGCCCTATGGGTTCTTGCAGTCTTGCTTCCTGTCCCAGTAAGGACAGGGAGAAGAGCTCCCTCACCTCCCCGACCAGACTGACTCAAGGGGTGAGGTTGTGGAACATGCTGGACTTCTGCTATGACCTGTGACCTCGAGCTAGTCATTTTGTCGTCCTTCTGGGCCTAGAGATGAGGGGTTGTTCTCAGGCCTGGACATCTCTGCCTCTCCAGCTGTAATCAGAGCACGCAGCCCTGAGTGCAGGTTTTGAATTCGCCTTTCCTGGGTTTGGGAATGACTGCGTGCTTCTTCTTTTGCAGAAGACAGCAGCAGTGTGTGAGGGGGACATCAAAAGAGGCCAGAGAGGTAGGAAGTGTGGTGAGCTCAGAACTTGAGCACCCAGGGCTTGGCGGCTCCTGGGAAGGTGGGTCCCTCGGGGTCCTCCAGGCCTAGGACGCCTGGGATGCGGCCCCCAAGCAGAAGACGCCTGGCCCAGCCGCTGGCTGGGGATGGCTCCATGCGGTACCCGCCTGAAAGGTGTCTCTTGAATTGCACAACGTGGGGCCTCTTCAAACAGGGAAGAGCCACGAGGAGGGGAGCCAGCCGAGGGTCTGCACATGGTCCAACATGGGCTGACTGGCTGGGAAAACTGCAGAGGACAGGGAGGCTGGGGGAGGGTCGAGGAGATTTCGGGGTGAGGGGCAAGGCCGCACAGGAACCCACTCCCTCACTGAGAGAACCTCTGACTGAGTTTCACCTCCTCCCTCAAGCCTTCCAAATAGAGGCCCCAGTTCCAGGAGAAAGCGGTGGATTTTTTTCCCAAAAAGGGAGACTTCCACAGACAGAAGCAGAGGGCAGAGACGTTTCTCCGTAGCATTTCTGGTTAGGGACTTCACCAGTTTCCTAGTGGGTCTCAACTTTAAGTTAAATGCTGGTCATTTTTTTTTTTTTTTAATGTTGCATGTTCTCTCCCCATCCCCCACCTCTGGCTTGAAGTCATCCGTCCAGTGATCGGTACCACCTGTGCTGACAGAAAACGAGCCCTCTGCTCTCCTCCCTGCCTCTCCTCTTCCCGGTCCCGCAGCCCCAGAGTCCAATGCCCTTGGACCTGCTGTTTGTCTCCATGTTTGAGGCTGTGCACACGCATAGACACACACACACACACACACACACACACACACATTCCCTCAAAGTGGCCTGGGCGCCACTTTTTTTTAAAAAGCCACTCAGGCCTTGGGCTCCAGAAAACCATCAACCTGTGGGCCCAACAAGCATCGACCCACTTGGGTGGTAAGAATCTAGTGACGGAGAGAAGTCTGCTCCGCTCCCTTCTCCCTGGGGGGGGCGGGGGATGTAGGAGGATGTCGAACCCTCCCCTCCTCCCCAGGAGAGAAGAATCAGCTGAACACTATAATAATGAGTCACTCAGGTTAACTCAACACACTCCTACAGGCATTTGAAAAATGTTAATGCTATTTATGAATTCCGTCAGCATCCGAGAGGAAATAATTGGAAGTTACTGGTTGAAAACCGAGAGGAGGTGAACTTGGGCCTCCTCTCCGGTGTGATTAGCCAGCTGCATTCCGGGGCAGCCCCGGGGAGGCACCCGGGGTCCGTTTCAGCTGTCTGTGACTTCCGCTTCCCTCATTGGCCTCGGGATAGGGTAGGCCCTTAGCAAATGCTAAATAATAATTAGAGTAAGTGGCCAGGACAAAGCTGTTGTACACACCCAGCTGCCATTAGAGAGCGGGGACCTTCCCTGGTGTACTCTCCTCCGTTTCCCAGACAGAACTGACGTCTGGTTTATTTATGACGTCCTCGGAGTTCCCGGGCTTTCTGTCCTTCCTGTCCTTCCACCGTCTCGGTGTCCATGAGAGCTGAAAGCTCATAAGAGCAGGATTGGGTCCAGGTTGCAGAGTTCAAATGCTGACTCTACCACATACATGCTGTGTGACCCCGGGCAAGTTTGTTAACCTCCCTGTGCCTCTGTTTTCCTCTCGTAAAATAAGGGCCATGAGAGCATGCACCTTCTGAAGTTGAGGATTAAATGAGTTAGCACTACTCATGTATTTAGGGTATTTTTTTGCATTTCCGTTCATAAGAGTAAATGGAATGAAACATTTCCTTTTTAACAATATCCCTATCAGGTTTTGTGTTTTTTTTAAAGATTTTATTTTTTTACTTGACAGATATCACAAGTAGGCAGAGAGGCAGACAGAGAAAGAGAGAGAGGAGGAAGCAGGCTCCCTGCTAAGCAGAGAGCCCGATGCAGGGCTCAATGCGGGGCTCAATGTGGGGCTCGATCCCAGGACTTTGGGATCATGACCGGAGCTGAAGGCGGAGGCTTTAACCCACTGAACCACCCAGGCTCCCCGCCACCCCTGCCCCAATCAGGTTTTGATGTCAAGATTATGCTGGCCTTATAGAACAAGCTAGGAAGTTTACAGTCATTTTCTATTTTCTGGAAGTTTGTGTAAGGTTGGAGTTATTTTTCCTTAGTGTATAAATCCCTCACTAATAAAGCTCTTTGGGCTTATAGTTTTCTTTCTGGTAAGGTTTAATTATGGGTTGTTTTTTTATTAAAGTCTCATTAAGGGAACCTGGTTGGTACAGTCAGTTGAGCATCTGCCTTCAGCTCAGGTCGTGATCCCGTGATCCTGGGAATGAGCCCCACATCCGGCTCCCTGATTGGCAGAGAGCCTGCTTCTTTCTCTCCTCCCCAGTTGTGCTTCTCTCTGTGCTCATCTTTGTCTCTGTCTCTTAAAAAAAAAAAAAAAAAAGTCTCAGTAAGTTGAAATTTTTTTCAAGGAATTCTTTAATTAATTTTGAATTTTCAAATTTATAGACATTAACTGTTCATAATGGTTTTGTTATCTTCTTCATTTCAAAAGGATCTGTAGTGATGTCCCTTACTTCATTCCTGACATAGGTCCTTGTGCCTTTTCTCTTTTGTCTTGATCCATCTTCCCAGGGACTTACCAGTTTTTTTGTAGTTATTTTAAAGAAAGAGTACTGGGTCGCTCAGTCAGTTGAGTTTCCATTTCTTTCGATTTTGGCTCCGGTCACCATCTGAGTCATGAGATCTGGCCCTGGGTCAGGCTTCATGCTCAGCAGGGAGTCTGCTTAAGATTCTCTCCCTCTCCCTCTCCGTTTATCTCTCCCCTGACCCCTCTGACCATGTGTGTGCATGCTCTCTCTCTCTCTCTTTAAATAAATAATAAATCTTTTAAAAAATAAAGAAAAACCTTTGACTTAAAAAAAAAAAACAATAAATGAGTTAGCACTTACAGGATGCTTAGAACAGTGCCTACCCCATAGTAAGCACCCCCGAATGTTACCTGTTATTATATCTTTCTTTGGTTTCCTCACCGGAGAGTGCTTCTACCGTCTTGTCCCATGGGCATCCAAAGATGCAGAGAATCTGTGGGTGTAGAGCAGGGCACTCCAGACCCAGTGAGAGGCGTGTCTCAGGGGTGGCAGAGGGGTGGGGTAGAGCACTAGAATGTTCTTTGACCACGTCAAGCATACTGCTCACAACCTATGCCTTTCCAGATACCACACACTCTGTCTCTGCCTGAGCTGAGGCCTCTGCTCCGGCACCACCTCCTCACAGAGGCCTCCTGTGCCTACCCCTGCGTCCCACCTCACTCTCTTCCCTTTCCCCTGTGATTGTTTTTTCTCACTTCCCTGTAGGATCAGTATCTTGTTGCCCCAGCCATCCACTTCCCCTCTCTCCCATTAGAATGCAAGCTCTTTGAGGGCAGGAGTCTGTTCAGTGCTGGGTCCTGAAGAGTGTCTGGCACCTACCAAGCATACAGATATATACGGTTTTTTAAGTAAGCTCTGTGCCCAACGTGGGGCTTGAACTCATGACCCCGAGATCAAGAGTCATGTTCTCCACCACCGGAGCCAGTCAGGTGCCCCAGTACAGATATTTTTTGAATGGATGAATGAATCCAAAAACCATCATCTCGTTTTCCTGTTTGCATAAAACCTTCGTGAAGGTTTTATGCAACCTCACAACAGGAGACATTTAAAACGTTAAAAGCTGTACTCTTATTTGGAATGAATTATTCTTTTACATAATATTCACACAGTTCCCTAGAGTAGACATATTTCTTTTGTTGCCATACATAATATAGGTGTATTTACAAGTGTTTGTTTCTGGATCCGTGTGTTCCGTCTTCTGTAACTAGACACCTGGAGCATGGGGGCAGGGGGTGCAAATTGAAACTGATCTCCATGACTTCCTAAAAGCTGGCAGTCAGTCCTTGAGGTTTGGTTCAAATCTCACTGCTCTCTAAAAGATTTCCCTGAGAGCTGTCGCCCTCTCGGACCTTAGCCTCTCCTTTGAACTACTGGCATGTCTTATGGGAACCTCTCATTTGGTTTTATCCGGGCCACGGGGCATCTCTTACTGAAACTTTCACGCTTTTATTGTCCTATTTATTTTCCATACAACAGTATCTTTCTGTCTGCTGGTTTGCAATCTTCCCAAGGGTGATAACCTTGGAATCTGCGGATTTATGTCTTCCATCTGGTTCTTGGACTGCACATGGCAATTCAACAGTTCATATCTGAATGGAAGCATAAATGAATGAGAAGCAGACCTATGAGCACCACCAAGCCTTATGTCAACCATTTATCTTTGTTACCCTCACCTTAAAAGCATCTGAGGGACCAAAGGTCAATATGGATATTGGCAATGATTTTCCTTTGGAAATGTTGCTAGGTCTCTTTGTATCTTATTTCAGAAATCCTGGAAATGTTTCTCTCTCTCTCTCTCTCTCTCTGGAGGCAAGAATCAGCTCAGTCATTATAGAAATGATAATGGGTTTTTTAGTGATACTTGGTTCACTGCCCATTTCTCTTGTTCTTTCTCCAATACTCAACATACCTCATTTAGGAGTTCAAGGTCAGGAGTGCTGAGAAAGGTCATTGTGAAAAACAAGCTTGTAGAAGTACTTGTCCAGGTTGATTTTAGAGTACAAGAAAGATATTCATAAAGTCACAAAATTTTAGCACATCAATATTTCTAGAACACTTTACTTCTTTAAAAAGATATGAAGCCAGGGTTTTAAAAAGGGGGCTGTCTAGATATGCTTCATCATTGTATAGATTAGAAAGGTCCAAATGAGTAACACACCTCGGGATTCACCCATTGTAGGTGGGGATTTTTGCAGATGAGCGGGACAGAGAGAAATGCGGATGTGGCTGATGATTTAGGACTCATTTCCTCACTTTTTATTTAAATAATTATAAAAGCGGTGGTATAAATACTGTATGAAATGATATTGTAAAGAGAAGCCAGGCAGAATTCACACGGGGATTAAATGGAAAGCTAATGGTCTCTATTCAATGATTAAGAATAATATAATGAGCCCCATGTGATTAGTGTGTGTAGCACCTGCTCTTGTGGCCTTGGTGGATAAAGAGAAAACCCGGCTGTGAAGTAGAAGGCAGATACCGAGGTGTTCTTCAGTGGTAACCGCCAAGACGCTGTCAAGAGGAGATTAAGAGGATCTTGAAGGAAAGAGCCTGTTCTCCTGTTGTCAGGTTGTGAGAAATGGCAAAATTCAGGAGATGGTAGGAAGGCCAGGTACCGGTTTAATTGGGTTTAATTGCTCTGAAATGGTTTGGCTCCGGGAAGAGAAAAGAAACCCCCTCAGTCAGCATTTGGCCAGCTGGGTCTGCCCTGACAGTCAGGGCCCCAGCGAAAGGGAAAGAAGATGGTTCCACAGCACAGAGTCCCTGAGGACCCCACTACCTCGTTATCCCTCCCAGGGTTGAGGACCCAGGGCCAGCTGTGGAAGCTTAGCACCTGCTTCCTGGGGCTGTTTGCACCTGGCTCCAAAGGGGGTGTTACTGAAGTTACTGTGATAATTCTAGAGAACTCAGTTGGACTGGGGTTCAAATCCATCTTATTGTCTCAAGACTCTCCATTTCCCCAACACTTTGGGAAGAGGTGATCGTGACTTGGTGCCCTTTCATTAAACCCTTTAGGGCCTAGGGTCATGTAAACATTTCCACATCGAACCTACCTCTGATTGGGGCTGGGGTCTCTTCTGACGAGCGGGAATCCCAAATTAATAGAGACCCTGAGTTGTATTCAAATTTCAAGACCAAGCCATTCTTCCAGATTCTTCCATATCTTGGCCTTGTATTCAAGACCTGGAGAACACTGAGCTTCACTTTTCTCATCTACCCCCCCACAATACCTTAGCTCATATAATCAAGCAAAACCCAGAGCCGCTCTCTTCCCTCTGCTTCATGCGCTGCCCAGAGCACCATCGTGCTCTTTGGTGACTTTGGGCAAATGACTTCATGTTTTTGGGCCACAGCTGGTCTTCTCTGAGATGCGAACACTAATGGCAGCTACTTCCAAGGGTGATTGTGAGGATCAAATGTGTTGACATCTAAAATGCTTAGGACAGTGCCTCGCTCTTAAATCTTACCTCCTATATTGTCAGCATCTTTCCCCTTCCTGCTCTTGGATCTGTACCTCATTGGCACCAGAGTGAAGTATTATGGGCCAGAGGGGAGCAGAGGGGGTCACAAGGTGTGATCTTCCCAGGCCTCATAGTGGGTGTCTCAATACTACCTCCCCCAAGCTGGGAAAACCTTGCTCCAGAAGCTGGATGACCTTCAGGGGGGCACGGACCCCTCTGGAATTCTCTTGGCAGGTCAGGCTGGCTATGGGCCACCCATTCCGGTGCTCTTCAGGGAGAATTATTCAAATTATGGAGAGGGCATGAGCAGATCTCCTGGTCAGTCACGTAGGGCCTTCTGAAGGAAGACGTGAACATCCTTTGGAAAGGGAGCCATGGGGTTCAATGCCAAGAGTCAAGCCCATATGGCAGTTAGGGGGGAAAAAAAGGTTGTGCATCTTAACAAGTGCAGGTGTGAAATGAGGTTGGTTTTGTAGCTTCTCCCTGTACAGCAGGCTGCAGAGGTTTCTGTAAGGTGTGGAAGCACTGGGCAGAGCGGAGTGAACCGGGCCATTCTGGAACTGTGGCTCGTATGCGTTTTCCAAAATGTGTATAATTTCCACCCTGAGTCTTGACTTCCCCTCACTCGGCAGCCAGGCAGTATGTTCTGAACCTAGCCAGGGCCTCACGTGGTGGCAAGAATGGAGCATGGCGACGGGACACGGGCCAGCACTCCTGATGAGGGGGGGACGCCTTATCGCACCCCGTGACACATCACCATCCTCCCCCACCTCAGCAGACAGAGGCAACCATCAGGGAGCCGCCAGCCTCATTGCCTCAGGAGTGAGGAAGCACACTGGCTTTGTCGGGGCTGGGCGGGCAGTTTCACGCTAATGGAGACTGGTAAGGAGGAGAAGCCTAGAGGTGTGCCCTGGGGGAGCACACCTTTCCTACCTCACAGCCGGGGCTCGCCCCCAACTTGGGAAATGACAGGGGTTCCCAGGCTATTTCTACAGGGGCCATCACAGCGTGTGGGGAAATGAACCATTGGGCCAACTGGCAAAGAACAGCTGGTTTTTTCTTTCCCCCCATGGATGTGACTCATTTTAAAATCGGAATTGAATGAACTTCTTTGGATTCCACTTCACTCCCATTTCCTGAGCCTCTGGCGTGCAGTCTGTATCATGCTAGCACTCACGTGTGTTGTTTTTTTGACCCGCCTGGCTGAGACATGTAGTTCATGCAGCTTCTGTGCGCGGTGTGGAGATGCGAGATGAACGACTATGACAAGATCCCTCATCTCCTACTTACTTCCCTGCCTGGCTAGACCTGGCTGGTTCCAGAACCGCTGGGCAGGCAAAAGCTTTTGCTTATTCTCAAGGCATTGAGTTCTTGAGGAATTCCAGTTCTATTTCTTATCCAAAACCAGAAATGGATACTGTAGTTGAAATTTGTTATTGTACATAAAACATTCTGCTCTCTACATCTGGTTATTGGATGTGAAACGGTGACATTCGGATGCCTCTTTGCTTCTCACTGTTGGGAAAATAATCCTGTCCCCTGCAGACTTGCCACTGGGGTCCTCCTCCCTCCTTTCTCTCCAGCCCAGGGGCAGGATTTCTGGGGTGCTGGGCATGGAGACCACTGGGGAGGTCAGGTTTTGTTGACCCCTCCCATTGGCAAACTCTTGGCTGTGAGCTCAGCCATGCTCATGTTCCAGAGCACATGATTTGAAAATCAGAGAAGGGGATGACAAGAATATTCAAAAGCACATTGATTTTTCACACCAGGAGTGGGGATATGCCAAAAAAAAAAAAAAAAAAAAAAAAAAAAATCTCAATACTGAAAACAGATCCAGAGTATAAAACACTTTCCCAAATCAAGGGCTTGTGAGGGGTCAAATTCCACTGACGTCGAGTCAGAGTGGGCTTACAAGAAAAAGATCCCTTTGGAAGGAGAGTCATTATCTGGTCCCAGGAGTGAGGGGAAACCGTTGGGGGTATGTGGAGAGAAAATCCTGGATTCAGCCGTGCTGTCCCCGTCTCCTCTGCAGCAATCCCGGGTTTAGTGCTGGACTTCTCTGGATTCCGTGTAGCACCTTTCTCATGGGTTTAAAAATAGACTCTGGGCCTGCCAACCCTCTTAAAAGGAACATGATAGAGATCAGCGCCAGCACTGTGGGACCTGATACCAGGCTCTGATCACCTCCCTAAATAGAGTCCACACTCGAGATCCCTTGTCGGCGAGGCGGGCACCCGGAGCTACCCAGCTGGCCACTTGGTGCTCACCATGCAAAATCAAATAGCAAAACAACCAGCAAGACAAGACAAATAGCAAGACAAGACCGTCTGTCTCCTTTCCCCTTTCTTCTCTCACCATCGAAAAGCTTAAGGAATTACAAAGTCTGAAGGGAGTCAGAGTGGATTTCTTAGTCCATTCGGCATAATAGCTAAAGCATATATTCTGCCAAATGGTTTCCTGATTCATCATTGGGCAGGGGAGTGGGAGCTAGCGAGGGAGGGCACAACCGTGTCTCTGCGAGGAATGACATCTTCCCAGCACCCAGCAGCCGTGCTCTTGATGGTTTACAAACTCCCCAGGGTGGTTGATGGCTGGCTCCATGGGCGATAAAGGAGCCTGCTTTTCCCAGTAAAGGGTGGGGTTCCTGGTACCCTCTCTTATCTGTGCCCAGGGGGCCTGGGAGCCGGGGCGACTCCCTGTGTGCGCGAGGGCCCGGCCAGATAGAAGAATGGCAGAGGGCAAAGCTGTATTTGTCAGAAGGCCGTGGGGAGCAGAGGCAGGAATGCTGCCAAGGGAACTGTCAGACGCAGGGTTCGGGAGCGGGGCTTGAGCTGGACACACGACTGGAAACTTCTCTTCATGGCAGAGGAATTGGACATGGAAATGGCGCACGATCAGTCCAAGGGGCTCTAGTCGCTGTAGCAGAGTGCTGGGGGAACTCTGGGGGTCCTGTTCTCAGCCACGGATGTTGGACCTTGGGGAAGCTGTCCCTAGGCCCTAATTTTCTGCAACGGACAGGAGATCAGCAATCCCCTACACCTCTAGGGTGGGAAGGATTCACCTTTGATAAAAGCTTGAGTTGAGAAGAAGGAAGGGAGAGGAGGGAGAAAGGGGGTCCACTGTCATTTTACTGAATACGTGCTTTATGCCCCATAGCAGCGCTGGGCATTTTTATGTGATTTTCATCATACCTGGAGAAGGGAGTCCCCTTATTTTCATTTTACTGAGGAAGAAGACAAGGCTGAGAAGAGTTATTTCCTTTATCGAAGGCGAGACAGCTCAGCCACAGCGGGTGGGCCTGCTGACTTTGCGTATGTTAAGGCCACCCAGGAAAGCAAACAGTGCTGTTGTCGTCAAATTAGTTCCGTGTCTGAGTTGATGGCAGAAGATTAAACCAGAGGCGCAGGAGGGGATGTGTGTCCCTCACTGAACGGCAGGGGAGGAGCCTTGTTGCCCAGGGCCTGAGGTGCCAGGAGGCCTCTCTCTGGAATCCTGGGTTGGCCCCGAATTCGTCAGCTCTCATGTTCCTTTAGAGAGGAGGCAGTTTGGGTTCAGGCTGGCTGCTTGCCTGAAGCTGCGTGTTCCTGTTCCCCCAACACATTCTGGGGAGGCACCATCATCTGGAAATCCCATGTACCTGAGAGTCTTGGCTCCAGGCTTTTGAGCAAAAAGACATGTTCTCCCAGTTTCTGGAAGAACTAGATTCATGGAGGCATTCACAGCAGGGGGCCCTGAACACTGTTCTGGGCCCCTACGCCTGCCCCCGGGAGGTTTCCGTGTCACACAGTGAATAGCCCTGGAGCTGGAAGTGGCCCAGGGACGGGCTCCCCAGCTGGAGCCTCTAGCCCCTCATTAGACAGGCCCCAGGCTTGTCTGCCCAGGGACCTGCGGAGACCGTGGGTAAAATATTTAGCAAGATTAGAAAAGCCCTATAGATACCATGAACCTGCAGGCTGGAACAAGTGGCCCTGTGTCCTTCCTCAGAAACCCCGGGTTTTTTCTCTAGCCCATCAATTCCTTTCTGTCGCTTACTTGGGTTTCAGCAACGCGACCTGGCAGACCTCGTGGGCACACTGAATTCCTGCAGTAAAAAGTGCAGCCCTCAGGTCTGGAAAGGAAAGGAAACGGGCAAGGAGCAGGATGGTTGCGCATTGTCTCGGGCGTGGTTGTCATGGGGGTGGAGGAGGGACAGTGAGTTCACGGGGAAAATAATAATCCCTTATCCTTTGGAATGCCTAGCGCCCAGAGACACCTCGGTAAGTTTTGTAGTTTTTTTCTGTGCTGCTATAGGCCTTATGGAATGGGGAGCTGTCTGTCTCTGCTCTCCTGAAGGATCCCAGGAAAGACTCAGCCCTTTCTGAATCATGAGTTCCATTAAGTCACATCCCCGACAGCTGGAAAGTTCTTTCTGTCTAAATGTCTAATGGAAATCTTCTCTACATCAGTTGAACCCCATGACTTCCCATTTGCTTATGACGGTGGGTCTCTGCAGTCAGTCGGCAGCACATATGGGACACCGCTGCCCAGCACTGTGCTTCTCCCCGAGGGGGAGCAGGTGGGGGAGGGAAGGGCAGGGTTCAGGAATACAGAACATTTGAACCAAACCGCTTCTCGTTTACAGTGTTTACAGTCATTTACAGCGGCATCATGGTGATCAGGCTACCATACCTGGAAAAGATACCATATAATTAGGCCCTTCCTGGTGCTCTGGGCTCTTTGTGTGCTAGGGGACTTTGCATCCAAAGGGCCATATCCTTCAGCCTTCTCTTCTTTAGTGCCAATCACTTCAGCTCCTATAACCTCGGGTCTTACTGAGCAACACGTATGAAGCTGTTTCCTTTCTTCTCCTCTTGGGCCTTGCCTCTTTGCATATTTAAGTTGCAAAGCCTCAATCCTAATGAGGTCATGGCTAACATCAAGGATTCTTGGCAGTCCTGAATACTCAGGTCCTCTGATCATACCTCATCATCTTTCCCATCTGTGAGAGTACTGTCCTGGTTGTGGTCAGCTTCTGGTCCTCTGTAACTATGTCGTGACATCCTTTTTCTTTGTGACTGTGTATAACCCATAGTGTTGTACTGTACAAAGGACACTGGGCTTAAAGAGTTATAAGACCTGGGTACCAAAATTAGACTGGGAATGTTTTCATATTTAACTACGATATTTCACTTTATTTGCAAGGTCTTAATTTATCACACCTTTAAAAACAGATATTCTGGGGATGCCTGGGTGGCCGAGTCATTAAGCAGCTGCCTTCGGCTCAGGCCATGATCCCAGGGTGCTGCGATGGAGCCCCGCATTGGGCTCTCTGCTCGGCAGGAAGTCTGCTTCTCCCTCTCCCACTTCCTCTGCCTGTGTTCCCTGTCTCATTATGTCTCTCTCTGTCAAATAAATAAAATATTTTTTTTAAAAAAACACATTCTGTATATAAAGAATGCTTAAAATTCAACAATAAGAAAATAAACAGCCAGATTCAAAAACAGGCAAAAGATTTGAACAGATATATCATCAAAGAAGATATGTGGATGGTGAGTAATCCCCTGAAAAGATGTTTAACACCATTCGTTATTAGAGAAAGGCCAGTGAAAGCCAGAGTGAAATACTACTGCACATCTGTTAGAATGTCTACACTAGGGCTGACCGTGCAAGTATTGGCGGCCATGTGGACCAGCCGGCGGGAGGGAAGAGGAAGGCGGATGGAGGAGGGGTGGAGGAGGCAAGAGGGAGCTTTTGGAGGTGATTTTGGAGGTTCGTTATCTGGATTGTAGTGTTGGCTTTATGGGGGTGTACATAACATTTTAAATATGCTGTTCATGGTATATCAGTTAAACCTCAATAGATCGGTTAAAAAAAAGAGTTGATCTTTTATTGCGCAAGTCCCTTCTACCAGTGTTTTTTAAAGTATCGGGCGTATTATTCATCTTCCATTTGAGTAGGGCGTTTTCTCTTACTCTCTCTAAATATTAATGTCGGAACAGTGCTTTAGAATCCCTTGAGCTATTCCACTGGGCTATGATCAGGGCTGTTCCAGTAACCATAATTTATTAATTGAAGCACTCTCCGTAGAGGATTTTAGCAAATCTGAGTGGCAGTTTTAAGAGGTGGGGGGCAAAAACCCTATAGGGATGTGTGCTTTAACAACATTTGCATGGGGAGAGAGGGGCTGGGGTACTTCCCCCACCCAGACATCTTTCCCTTTGGTATAGCAGGACAGGTGCTCCCCAGTCCCCTTGCAGAGGTGGCCTGGCCTGAATTTCATCCTGTAATGATGTTGAAGTTCTCGGACCCAGAATGTTCCGATGCTGCAGTCTTCAAATACCAGTGTTTTCACCCCTGTGGGGGAGAGTCAGTTGCGTTATATACTTCAAATCACTCTTCTTTGACAATATATTGACCTCTTCTCTTGATTTTTATTTATCCCACTTATTTGGGACTTTGCCTTAATTGTTGAACGACTTTGAAGAGCACTTCGCTTTGGAAAACACCCAGAGTTGTTTCTAACCTTCAGGAGCACGCCCCACATTATCTATTCCTGGCCCCAAGTACACTTCTGTTAGGAATCTTGCCAGTGCTGTTAGTGGAAGGGCTCTGGGTCCCCTGGACCCTCCATTTACTAGTGGTGACCGTGGTCCTGAACCTTTATCTCCCTGGGCTCCGTTTCTTGGTCCCTACAACCATAATAGCATCGTCTACCTTTTGGGGTGACTGTGAGGCTTAATTGAGGTAAGACAATGTGTCCGTCACCTAACGGGTGCTCAGTGCACCCGTTAATTCCTCACCAAGGCACACAGCTCTACCATACCCACGTGTCAGGGCAGGAGGGGTGGAAAAAGAGCATTTGGGATTGTATCTTCCGATGCTATTTGAGCGAAGGGGAAGCCGGGCTCGCGATATAAAACATCCATGGTCTGAACAAGCAATTTCGCCGGGGGCCTAGTTACCTGGCATTGTTTTTGCTGATCACTTGTCATCACCTGTTCTTAACAATCTGGGGTCACCCCAAGGCTTGACCACCTCGCCCCCCCTCAACATGTTTTTGACATCTGTCCCTGAAATGACCTCAGGTGAGGATAGTCCCGGAACAGAAAACTAGGAGCTTCCAGCCTACCCTGGGTGATGTTTCATTAACCCCCTCAGGCTGGAGGGATGAGGGAGGTGGTAGTAACAGATCTGGGTCCTGCCTCTCAGCTTCATTTTGCATCGCGGCTCTCTGGCAGAATCTGGAATAGGCTGATTAGCCGGTATCTCAGGACACGGTGTAAGAGCTCAAAACATGCAAATTGGTTATGGGGCATAAATAGACTTTGCTGAGCTCACCCTGGCCGTCTTTGCAGGCTCCGGGCCGTTCACTAGGGCAGTCGGGGTGGCGGGAGGCAGGGCGGGAGCGCCCTGCAGCTTGGAGCTCCTCACCTCCATTGGACGTGTGTGCCTCCCTTCTGCAGCGGCAGGACGCTCGCTCCCCGCCCGGCCGGCGGCACCTGCAGCTGGGGCCGCACCCCCACCCGCACCCTCCACGCACCCCCTCCGCTGGGCTTGGCAGCAGGTGCCTTCTCTCCGGAGATCGCTTCGCATTAACTTTCCCATCTGACATAATAATGGAGAGAAAATGAAGAGATCCCATTAGCGGCTGGCTAGCTGGCTGGAGGGCGGGCGAGCGAGGGCAGGGTCCGGGCGCCGGAGCCCGCGCCGGAGCCCGAGCCCGCGCCCGAGCCCGAGCCGGAGCCGGGCGGAGGGAGCCTGTATTTTTAGCCAGATGCCGCGTAACTTGCTGGCGCTCCCCGCGCCGCCGAGCAGATAACGGGGGAGGGGGAGCAGGGAGCCGGGCTCGGATTTCAGCGCGGGCGCCGGACGATGGCAGCGAGACAGGGCAGGTCCGGTCCAGACCCTGCGGTGAGTGGACGGCCTGCTCGCGGCCGCTCGGGCGGGGAGCTCGGCGCGCGCTGGGCCGCCGGCGTGCGGGGTCTGGGCCGCGGCGCCCCTGGCCGCGGGCTGCGGGTCCCGCCGGGCTCGGCGGGCGCCAACTTTCCGGGCGGGTGCGGGGACGCGCGCCGGCGGCCCTTCTGCTGCCTCACGCCGGCCGGGCGCCGAGGCTTCTAGCAGGATCCAGAGGAAAATTCCTTTGGCCTGGAGGCTGCTGCCGCCGCGAAGGGGCCGGTGGCGGGAGGCGGCCCGACCTGTGCCCGCCCGGGTGAGGCGGGCGCACGCGGGAGCGCAAGGGGAGGAGACCCGGACGCGCGGGGCCCACGCCGAGGCCGCGTCCCCTCGCCCCAGAGGACAGTCCCGCGGAGCGGTTTTGCTGCTGGGGACCCACCCGCGCCAGCACCCGCGGGGATGCCGCTGCCCTGGCCTTGGCCTTGGTGGAAGAGGGGGCGCCTTGCCCACCGCACATCTGACCCCTCAACCTTAAAAAGCCGTAGTGTTCCGAGGTCCTGGAGGTAGTGGGAAATGAATGGGGATGAGAAGAAGACAGACCTGCTGTGTGTTGGGGAGCAGGTGCCTTCCCGACACCCTGTCATCCTCGCGGCCCCCAGCTAGCCGTGAGTCGTTTCCGTTTTGGCCACGGGGCAACTGAGGTTTGGGAACGTGTAGAAGGCACAGCATCAAGTGGCAGGGCGGGATCACCCCAGATCTTCCCAGCATCGGGGTCCACTCGGACTCCTCACCCATCCCTGCATCACCCAGCCTCCAAGGGCAGAGGCAGGAAGTGCACGGGCTTGGCAGTTGTGTCGGGAGGTGATAAGGGAACCTGAGACTCCTGCTTGCCCCTTTGATGACACCTTAACGACACCTTTAATATGTTCCATTCTACCTTGGCCAAAGGTAGTCCGGCTGGGGCTCCTGGAGAGAGTTCAGAAGCTTTCCCCACACAACTTTCTGGAAACAAAAATGGAAAACAACGAAAACACACGCTGTGGCCCAGGGGCCACTTGTGTTTCTCCATAGTCGGTGGGATAAAGGCATAGGCCACACAGAAGGGCACACCGGCTGTCGCTAGCTGTTCTTCTTGCGAGGCCTGACCGGGACTCCTAGGAATAGCCAGGTGCTGCGTATAAAGGAGCGGTCAGACGTGGAGTTCAACCCGCAAACACAAGCAGACACAAGGCAATTCCCGGTCTAGAATTGCGGTCTGCCTTTGTCAGCTGGATACGTGGTGGATGGGGTTGTCCTCCACCCCCACCTCAGAGGATCTGGAAATCTCTTCCTGGGAGTCCTGACAATGGCCTTGTTAAAGAAACTGCATTTTGCTCAAACAACATCCCTAGGGAAAGAGATATTCTCTTATTTCTATTATCTTATCGCTGTTTACTGATACTAGCTCAGTTTCCATTCACCTTTTTAGACCTGACTTTTGCACTAAAAGACCTTGAGAAAGTAATTCATGATTTGTCCTGAGCAAACTTGGACCGACTCAGGCCCCAGAGAAGGTACAAAGAGGCCCTGGGAGTCTCTTCCTCAGCCTGAAACTTAACTGTGTTTGGACTCTTCGGTTTGTGGAAGCTTCCGTGCTCATGTGTTCAGACACGCTGACATTTCATAGTGTGCTTCCGGCCTCTCCCTCCCAGGACACTGACCCCCCTGGGCTACTTATCTATTGCTATATTCGTATGACCCCACTCAGGAAGTGCAAGTTTAATAATAGTCTGGGTGTCTCAGGTAACCAAGGGTTCACCTCTGTTTTCCAAGCAGTCCTGATGGGAACTCGAGGCCCTTCCTTTCCCTTCCATTACTTCCTCCTGAAGTGAGGGCCAAAGCGGGCATGGCCTCTGAGCACAGGGGGAAGGCTTCCTCCAGCCAGAGCTGAACTGGGAGCATTATGAGCCCTAAAAGTGACTGGCCCATGGAGCAGCATAGCACAGGGGTGTAGAGAAAGACCCTGGAGTTAGGCTGCTTGGATTCAAATCCTGGCCAAGCCATATGTTGGCTGTGTGACTTTGGATAAGTTACTTAACTTCTCTGTGACTCACACACCTCATCTATGCAGAATAGACAGTAAGTGCACCCGCCTCCTGGGATTATTGGGAGGGGCAAATGAATTATTTATGTAAAGTGTCTCAAACATAGTAAGTGATTTAGAAAGACAGACTTGGGGCGCCTGGGTGGCATCGGCCTTCAACTCAGGTCATGATCCCAGGGTCCTGGGATCAAGTCCTGCCTCAGGCTCCCTCTGGAGGGAGTCTGCTTCTCCCTCTCCCTCTGTCCCTACCTTCCACTCACGCTCTCTCTCAAATAAATAAATACAACATTTAAAAAAAAAAAAAAAAGGCAAACCTATTTTGCTATGAAAGGGAGTTCGGGGACATCACGTGGATTAGCCAGCAGGGAAGTGAGCCAAGGACGCGACAAAACGTGTATACACCTTCCTGCCCTCGACGCAGGCGCAGGCGATTTTCTTACAGGTAAAATTAGACTAACATGAAGCTCAAGATGAGGAAGGGGCAAAGACATGAGCAGGCAGCCTTGGTGGGGTGCTCAGAGGGGCGGGCAGCTCCTTGGTGTGATACAGGGTCCGGGGCCCTTGTGGACTGATTTTCTGGAACACAGCGAACAGCCTCCTTCAGGCCCTCTATCTAGTTTCCTCGAACAGAGAGGCCTCTCTGAGGCTGCCCCACATCCCAGGGACAGGTGGGACTTGGGGAGGGCCACGAATCCTGCTCCAGTTTATCAGAGCCCAGAGAGAGTCTGGTTAGCGTTTTGTCACTGTTGCCATTGTTGTTTCTCTGGTTAGTGTCTACTCGGGTAAACATTCTAAATGGAATGTGTTGGACTCATTTGACTCTCTTTCTGCCCTATTGGATTACACAGACCGTTCTTGGATGCACCAGGAAATTGCACCTGGGACAGGTCATTGACTTGGAGGTAATTGAATTAGATAGATGGGCAGCATGGTCTTGGAAGAACAAGGTGGTGAGAATGGGTCTCATATTCCAAGCAGGGTCATTTGCTGTATGGCTTAAATGTTCCCTAGCTCCAAGAGGTGCTCGCCGAAAGCTGGCGGAATGAATCCATGAGTGCATGTGTGCACGAATGACCCCTTTATAACTCTGTCACTTTGTTTTTCAAATCATAAGGGCAGGGACCTATGTTCTGATTTTTTATTCTATTTCTTTTTGCCCTAGCAGAATCCTGGACTTGAAATAGGAGCTCAGCAAATGTATTGTACAATTAAACTGAGTGATACACAGTGGGAGTGACACCATTATCTATAATTCACCTGTAAGATACCCTGAGGATCCTGGGACTACTCTATGCCAGAGAAGGCCAAACAGAAAATGAAAAGACCTCAGCAACTGAACTTCACCTCTAACTATATAGGTGACTTTAGCCAGTCACTTTATTCTTACCACTGGTTTTACTATCCCCAGAAGGAAGGACTGGGATGTGATGGTCCCATTCTCGAGGCCTGTCTCGGGCTTACCATAGCCCTCAGAGTTAGAGCTGGGACTTGCTGGGGACCCTTTCCCTGCCATGGATTGACTCTTGATTGGCAAAGACATGTGGCTCCTCCCAGCTCCCACAGTCTGTTGGGGCGGCCCCAGGTTTAAAATTGCTGGGGATGCATCTCGGGGTCAAGGGCAGTGAAGTGGCTTGCATCAGGGAACCTTGGGCTGAATCCCAGAGTGCTAACTGCAGAACCCGAGCAACTTTCCAGACCTCAGCTTTATCACCTCTAAAATGGGGATGATGACGGTACCTACCTCCCCGGTTGTGATAAGGACAGACAGGTACCGTGTTGGAAAGACATGTGCCCAATGATTGATAATGACTATTGCAATTCCATTCTTAGAGTGCACAAACCACATGCTTTTTCACTTTCCACAACCTACTCCCGACTGGGCTTTCCCTGCCCTCTGTTTATTTGCTTGTCTGTCTTTCATAAATATTGTGCCTCACTTCCTGGAGTCGGGTCCCCCGGAAGGCCACACTACCGCTGTGTCACGTTGCGCTGTTTTTATCTGCCATGCTCAGCTTTCCATCCTGAATGCTCTTATGTGCTGCAGAAGGTAGCTTGGGTAGGTGGGATAGGTTTCTCAAACACTCTCATTCTTGGGGAAAAATTTAGTTATTTTTCCCAACAGTTCAATCCAGACAAACTTTCTGATTCAACCCGTACAGACGTTTCTCTGAGCGACTACACCTTGAGTCTGATTTCTCTGGGAATCTAGCTCACGGGGAACCAACAGAGTGATCCTCGTTTCTGGGAGGTTCTCGGCTAGGCCACCGCAGAGGCCTAGCCGAGAACCTAAAAGGACATCAGGGGCCTTGTGTTTTCGGCCAAGGGGGATTGTAGCTTAGCAGACATTTCAGGCTCTGAAGGATTTTCAAAGAGATGGAAGATTTGGTCCTTGCCCCAAGAAGTAAACAGTTTGTCTGCGGAGACAAAGATGTATTTAAAATACTTTTTTAAAATTAAAAAAAAAATCAAGCTCCTATTTCTAGATTTTAAAATGGTTCATATTGAGTATCCAAGGACAGCTTCAGGGTCCCAGAAATAATCTGGGTGTGGGGCTGGAGGCAGACGGCCCAGGAGGACAAAGGAGGAGGGAGGAAGGGGCTTTCCTGCCCGCTGTGTTGGAGGCAGTGAGATCCAAGTGTGTGTATGGTGTTTTTGGTTTTTGGTTTTAAAGATTTGTTTATTTATTTTAGAGAGGAGAGGGAGAGAGGTTTTTTTTGTTTTTATTTTTTGAGATTTTATTTATTTGATGGGGGGGGGGTTGGGGAGAGCACAAGCAGGGGGAGCAGCAGGCTGTGGGAGAGGGAGAAGCAGGATCCACAGAGCAAGGAGCGTGATGCAAGACTGGATCACCTGGGATGAAGGCAGATGTTTAACCGACTGAGCCACCCAGGTGCCCTAAGGGAGAGAGAGCCTTAGGCAGACTCCACACTGAGCGCAGAGCCCCGCTGGGGCTCTGTATCAAGACCCTGAGAACGTGACCTGAGCCAAAACCAAGAGTCGGACACAAAGCCGACTGTGCCATCCAGGCACCCCCTACAGGTGCCCTCCCCCCAAGTGTGTGTATGTTGTGAACAGGTGGACGCAGAGCTTGGGTTTGAACTTACAGAATGGGGTGGGGTGTTGGGGGAGGGCATGTGGGGGGGTGGGGTGTTGGGGGAGGGCATGTGGGGCCTGGAATATGAGAGGGTTGGCAGGAAATCAGGACTGTCGGGAGGTCAGCGAGGTAGGGGTGGAGTGGGGTGTGCTTGGAGGCCGAGGAAGGAAGCAGATCTTCTAGCGGCGTCCTGGAGGCTGGAGGCAGCAGAGCGAAGGGACAGGACAGCCCTCCAGGGTGAAGGTAGTGTCTGCGCGGCTGGAAAGTCTTTTCTGCTGTGGATTGACTGTTTGATTGGCAAAGACACCTAGCTCTGCTCCGGGGAGGGGTTCAAGGTTTAATCGCGGACTTTTGTTTGACACCGTGTTCAGGATGCTGGCAGAAAACGGAAATTTATTCTCCGGAGGCCAGAGGTCTAAAATCCAGGTGACACAGGCCCATGCTCCTTGTGGAGGCTTTCGGGGGGGGGGGGGGGATCTGCTCTTTGCCTCTTCTAGCTTCTGCTGGTTGCTGGCTTCCTTGGCTTGCAGCCGTGCCACGCTGATGTCCGCCTCGGTCTTTCCATCAGGTTTTCTTGTGAGTGTGTGTCCCTTCTCTTGGATCTTTCATAAGGATACTTGTCAGTGGGTTTAGGGCCAGCCTAGGTAATCTACATGGGTCTTGTCTCAAGACCCATAACTTAGTTACATCTGTACAGGCTCTTTTTCCAAATGCCAGGTTGCAGGCATTCAGGCATGGATATATCTGTTGGGGCCACCATTCTGCCCACCATGGCATGGTCTCTCAGGAGGAAGCTTGAAGGAGGGAGACAGAGTACCCATTCGAGGAGAGGGAACCATGAGGGGTGGGTGGGTCTCCTGAGGGACTGGTGGCGCACGCTTCATGCATGACGTGTCACGTGACAGCCCTTGCCCATCTGGACATGTACCCTGTGCCGAGCACAGAGCTCAGCACTTGTGCTGATAGGACAGTTGCAGTAGCCTGTATTACTCGGTGGCAGGGTCTCAGTGGCCATGGTGTTGGTGGCTGAGCAGCAGCCGTGGAAAGGGTTTGTTTTAGTCTCCTGCACGAGCACTTGTGAGGGTCATCTGCCAGCTAAAGCTCACGTTAAGTTGGCAGCAGAGCAAGGAGGTCAAGTTCATAGATTTCAGAGGCAGGTTGTGTGCGTGTGAGTCCAGGGTAAGTTTCGTGCCTGCCGCGGGACTCTGCACGAGTGGCATCAGCTCTCTGCCCCTTGGCTTCTCATCTGTGAAAGGAGGAGCGCAGAACTCCTTCTTGGAGTTTTCAGACAATGAGTATTAAATGTGTATCTCAGGGATATGTGAACAGATAGTCAACGTGAGGGGCTGGTAATGGTTCTTAGTGCTCAGTAAGTGCTAGGTGCTGGGTACTTAAAAAAAACCAACCCGTAAAATAGTGGCCAGGGGCACCTGTAAGGTCCCCGTGATGCCCGCATCTGTGACTCCCTGGGGTCAGGGGCTCTGTGCTCTAGACTCCTCCATAAGAACAAGGAGCCCTTGGGGACATTGAAGCAGCAGGACTCCAGCCAGTACTGAATGTTCATGGTTGGACCAGGGTCCTTCTCAAAGGCTGATCCATCATAGGCCCGAGCCAAGAGTGTTTGCTTATAAAGATACCAAGAAGGGAGGGTGGGCTCGAAGCAGCCTCCTATGACAGACCTGAAAGCCGTCTACTCAGGGACTCTAGGCCCATCCTACGCCTGGGCGCCACGGTGGGCACCGAGTGTGGGGGGAGGCACTGGGGAGCCGTAATAGGAGGGTGTAGTGGCTGTCACCAAGACTTAGGCCCTTTTTCGCAGCCCTGGGCCTGAATGGGGTCTTGAAGTCCTCCCCCCAGAGCACGCTCACAGCCTCCAATTTCTCCTCACAGGCCGATGCTGCTACCAGCTTTCTGAGGGCGGCAAGATCAGGTAACTTGGACAAAGCTTTGGATCACCTGCGGAACGGCGTAGACATTAACACCTGTAACCAGGTACGTGGGGTGGGGACAGGCACATGGTCTCTGAAGAGAGGCTCTTGCCCGGTACCATTTCCTGACAGCTTTAATCTGCCTCTATTAACCTTTTTCCAGTGGCCTCAAAAATCCCCAAGGGTTCCTGCCTGCTGAAGGCCCTAACCTTGGTGTTCACATCCCAGACACGGTCCGGGGCCCCATGGAGAAGGACTGATGCCCGAACTGTGTGGGCCGGGCCTGGGCTCCATCCCCTGCTGCCTCTTCCCTCAGAAGTGGCCTTGGTTCCCGCTGTGGTCTTAGAACATGTGGCCTTTGAAGGGGGGCAGGAGAGCGGGCCTTTGAAGGATGTTGTATCGGTAGTGACATTAAATCTCCTTTGTCTACTAGCAGCCTTTGTGGGTTCTCGCTGTGCTGAGAAGGAAGTCGTGATGGCGCCTCCCTTCCTCTGTCAGGTGTTGATGAAAGCGAGGCCGGCTCAGGCTGAGAGCCGCCGTGGCTTGAACAGCTTCTCTGGAGGTTCCCGGGGCTAATCTGTGTGTTTGGTGACAGGTGGGGCCAGTAAGAGACTTCATGTGTTCAGAACGGAGCAGAGGGCAAAGAGTCAGGTTTGGGGCCAGAGGTCTAGGAATTGACTGAACAGAGAGGAAATTATCATCGAGAGAGGTCAGGGGTATAGCTTGAGCTTGTGGGTTGGATGACCTTGGTTTGGTTTGCTTGGTTTGGCCAGCCAATTCAATTAATGGGGCACCTGTCCTAAATCAGTTTCTAATGAGAATACTTTTTTTTTTAACCATTTTAATCAGCAAATTATTTGTAATTGTGGTGAAATACATGTAACATGGAATTTACCACCTTAAACCATGTTTGAGTGTCCAGTTCAATGGGATAAAGTACTTTCATGTTGTGCTATGACAAGGACCACCGTCCCTCTCCAGAACACTGTTCCTCCTGCAGAGCTGAAACTGCATCTGTTAGGCGGTAACTCCCCATCCCTGCCCCCCAAACCCCTGACTGCCACAGCTTGACGTTCTGTCTCTATGACTCCGACTGCTCTAGGTCCCTCCTCAAGGTGGAATCACACCGTATTTGTCCTTTTCATGTAGTGCAGTGTCTTCAAGGCTCGTTGTGTTGTAGTGCACTAGATTGCTTTTAAAGCTAGCAGGGGCAAGTTCCCAGAAGGCCATGTGCCCCTGTCCCCCTGCCTTCTCACCACCTGTCCGCTCCCCCCCCCCCCCCGCTTAAAATGCAACATTCCACTTGTTCTTTCTCTCAGGGCAAGACCCCATTTGGATTCAGTCGGTCCTCTGTGGTGTAAATTCACAGCTCAAAGATCAGGGAGGTTGGAGCGGGTGGTGTGGTAGGAAATACAAAGTAGGTGTGATAGGAAGCCCATGGCTGTGAACTTCAGAGGGGGACAAGCATGTGCCCTGGTTTGAGTCTGTGGATGGGGTACAGGCAGGAAGCCCTCCTTCCTCCCTTTCTCCCACCCCTCTGACCCAAGTGTACCGCCACAGGGTGAGGGCCTCTGTAGTGATGCTCACCAAACACACAGAGCCCAGGGGTGGCCTCTGGAAAACAGATCGAAACTGCAAACCCATTTCTTTCAAGGGAAGAGGATGGAGGAGAAAAATACGGAGCAAGGAGCAAGTCCTGGCGTCGGAGTGGCTCAAAAAGAGGGGCCTCCTGCTTCAGCAACTGTGGTTGTGTCTTCCCAGCCTCCCACAGACAGGGGAATGGCTCTCTCTGCCCACCTGGAAAGTTCCGAGGCTTCCGCAGCAGAAAGGCAGAGGAGGGCTTCTCTGCAGTATAGCTCTGTCCGAGGAGCGCCGAACCTTCAAGAGGCCTTCCAAGGGTTAAGATGCTCTCAGAGGAATCCATTTAGCAGAAATGGGGACAATCGGACGCTCATAAGCCTTGAGCCAGGGCTTATTTTCGGTGTGAGATTGGAAGATTTTGATGACACTGGGAAAGTGGCTTTGTCCTGATTGGTCTCCTGTTGGTGAGGCCCCGGGTGTTACTGGCTCATCCCCCTCCTGTCTCTCTTGGGGGCTCTCTGGGGTTCATCTTGGGCTCAGGGAGCAGCAGGCCCCGAAGCATTTTTGCACTTTATGACACTATTTCCAGCGGGCTCCAGGCGAGCCCGGCGAGCACCGAAGGGAAGCTCCAGTCCCAAATGGGTGTCTGCGGTCCTGGCTCGGCCCCGGCCTCCTTTCCGAAAGGACATGGATGTGAATGTCAAGGGGGCGGAAAGGGAAGGATTTGGGGTCCTGCAAATCCCCTCGGGGCTGGCTTATCCCTAGGGCCCCCTGCCCTGACTCCCTGGACCTTGGGCTGTGTGGGTCTCCTGCTCGTGGCTGCCGCAGGTGAAGGAGGAGCAGACAGTGGTCCCGCGGAGGAGCCCGTGCTGCTCCCATCATGCCAGCCCGAGGGTGGTTGAACCGGCCTTGTGCTCTGGAGGGAAGAGTGACGCAGGTACAGGGGAGGGAGGGACAACAGCAGCCGAGCTGACACCCTCAGTAAACACATCAGTGCAGCCCTGGGGACAGTGCTGGGGCTTTCCAGTGTTCGCAGGGCTGGCGACACGAGGGGACGAGAGCTTCCTTCTTCTCGGAACATGCATTCATTGTTTTGAGACGCTAAAACAGGCTCCTGTCCTGGGGCCCCGGCTTGAATCTTTTGAACCGGTGGACGGTGATAGCAGGAATGCAGCAAAGGCTAATCCTTATATAAGTAACACACTTTCAGATAGTATGTTTTGTGGAAAGGGTAAGTGCTGTTTGCCATAATAGGAAGTAATTACGCTAAGCAGTGTGAGAAGAGGAACTCTTGGCTTATGTAAGAGACATCTGAGTATTCAGGGCAGTCTCCTTAATGCATGGATTATGTCTACTAATTTTGATCGTCATCATTGTTCTATATATAGAAAAGAGCAGATTCACACACAAGGACACACACATACATAGCATCATCGGTATCTTTGTATGAATGCCTGATGCTTTCCTTAAGCCAAGCCATCGACAGGCTTTAGACGCAAGTCGCCAGTGTCTTCCTGTGTATCTCCAGATGCGGACAGAGCGCTGGGCCTTAGGGACTTGATAGTACCAGAAAAGTCCCAGTCCTCAGTTTCTCTGAACTGTAGTCTACTGGTCGTGAGAGCTAGCCATCAAGGAAGCACGTAAGTAGGAGGCAAACTGAAGTGTGTTTGGAACTGTGAATTAAAGGCATAGGATTTTTTGAGAATACATGAGACTTGCCCTAAAGTTGGAAGTTAGAGAAGGCTACCATGAGGAAGGGATAAGTAGAAGTTAGTGATGGGAGGAAGGAAGTTAGTGATGGGAGTTAGTGATGGGAGTCCCTGGGTGGCTCAGTCGGTTAGGCATCTGACTCTTGATTTGGGCTCAGGTCGTGATCTCAAGTCATGAGATTGAGTCCTGTGGGCTTGGCGCTCAGATGGGAGTCTGCTTGAAGATTCCCCCCCCCCCTGGTTCTTGTGTACACGCACTCTCTCTCTCTCTCAAATACATAAATAAATCTTGAAAAAAATCCAATCATGGAGAACAGCCTGTGCAAAGTCCCCGAGGCAGGGAAAAAGCACAGAAAGTTTAAGGAAGGCCAGAGTGGCTGCAGTGCAGAGGCTCCAGATGAGGCTGCAGAGGTGAATTCAGGATTTTGCTGGGACTTATGGGCCGGGGCGATGACCACCGCAGTTGGCTAGTGGTGATAGTCACCACAGTCGGGATAGTGTGTCCCAGGACCAGTGCTGTGTGTGTACATCTGTGTGTGCACACATTGTGTGTGTGTGTGTGTGTGTGTGTGCAGGGGGTGGTGTCCACCTGCTGTGCCACACTGTAGCTGCTGATGGAGGGGGAGAATCTGGGGAGGGGACAGAGTGGTCGGAGCAGCAGGGGTGGAGGGCACTTGAGAGCTCGAGGCAACTGGTCTTGGAGGTATTCCAGGAATCTCTGAGAAATGGAGGCAGTTCAGCTTGTCGTGACTTGTCCAACTGTTTCCACAAGCCCTGTTTACGGAAGCCATATCAAGGCTTCCAATCTTTATCCCAAGCAGAGGGAAGCAGGCCACAGACTCAAGCTCAGGACTGACATGATCAGAGGTGTGCTTTGGGGGAGTGCACTGGCTGCCGCTTGGAAGACAGCTGGAAGGGCCCAGGGTTAGAACTGGGGAGGCCAGTTACAGACAGTCACACCCGTCCGGGAGAGAAACGGTGGTCGCTGGGATAGGAGTCGTGGCTGCAGAGATGGAGAAGGGTGGACAGGCCTGGGTGGTGGAATGGCATGGGGGAAGCAGGGAAGGGGGCTTCGAGAATGACCCTCAGGTGTCTGCCTTGTGTGGGGGGTGGAGGGGGACACAGCTCACTGAGACGAGGAGCACTAGGGTGGGCTCAGTGTGGAAGCAGGAGGACACGCCGTCAGGGCTTTGCAGAGATGCTGCTGAGGAGTCTTGAGGAGTCGTCCAGGAATCGGGGTGAAGATGGATAGTAAGCAATTGGATATTTAAGCTTGTCACTAGATAAGAGGTCCAGCACAAAGACAGCTATTTGGAAGTCACTCGGCATTCGAGGAAGTCAGATGCTGGCATCGGCTGGTGAAAACAGGGACGAGAGACATGTTGAACATAATCCCACCAGTGTCTTTTGGGGGTTAGTCCACGTGTATTAATTAAACACCTACTTTGTGCCAGCTGCTATTCTAGGCACTGAACAAGATAGACAAAATAGACAAAGCCTGTGCTCTTGTGGCATTTATATGCTGGTAGAAATGACAGGCCCTAACCAAGAAAATGAGCAAATGAATAAGGTCAACTAATGAGAGGTAGCATGGAGGAGAAAAGTGGAGGTGCCTGTTGCAGATGGAGTAGGTAAGGAAGGCCCCTTTAGGAGATGACTGTTGAGAGACTCAAAAGAAATAAGGGAGAACCACATGGTTTCTGGGGAAGAGCAATCCTGGAAGAGGGGGAAACAGGTGCAAAGGCCCTGAGGTCAAGAGTGAGGTTGGTGTTTGGGGAACAGCACGACAGGGTAGCTGCCATGGAATGATCAAAGGGAAAAGTGCTAGGCAAGGAGGTGGTTCAAATTGCCAAGGCCAAATGGTGAAAGGCTCGCAGGCCATGGTGAGGACTCAGGTTTTACTCCAAGGATGATAAGAAGCCTTTGAAAGGTATTACATGAGGGATACTCCATCTGATTTGGGTTTTTAAGTGATCACCAGCCCTGGCTGCTGGATGGAGAGTCGAGCTGAGGCACAGAGACCGAGGCAGGGAGACTGAGGTGATGGACCAGGTAGATCCACACGTGGCTGGGAATAATGGGGAGACCGCTGACGTGTTCGAGCCAGACGACTCACCTCCCTAGCCTTCTGGAATGTTGTTGCCTGGTTTGTGTCTCAGCACACACCACACAGGGGTGTGTCGGAGCTGGGGTCCCTCAGCCCTGGGCTGTGTCACATACCTATTCGTGTGTCCAACTTCCGGAATTATTACTTATATCAAATCAAAATATTTTATTATGGCAGCCATAGCAGTAAAAAATCCATTTTCTGGGATGATCCGGTTGACTTTACATATTTATCAGTTAGCCAAATAAAAGGAAAGAGGAAGACAAGTCAGAGTCTCTGTTCTCCTGATTTCTTAGAATTGTCGGGTGAACACAGATGCTCCACTGGGGACCACGAGCTGTAATTCCATAGGCAAAACCCATTACCATTTTAGTTTTCTCTTCTCTTCTTTTTTTTGTTTAAATTTTTTAAACAAATCTGTAAATTTATTTTTTTTTTATTTTGTTTACTTATTAGAGAGAGAGAGAGCACAAGTAGGGGGTGCCACAGGCAGAGGGAGAAGCAAGCTCCCTGCTGAGCAAAGAACCTGATGTGGGACTCCATCCCATGACCCTGGGATCATGACCTGAGCTGAAGGCAGATGCTCAACTGACTGAGCCATCCAGGCATCCCTCTTTTTTTTTTTTTTTAATTTAAAAAAATATCTTATTTATTTATTTGAGAGAGAAAGAGAGCTTGGGGGAGGAGCAGAGAGAGGCTGAGCACAGAGCCCTGTGTTGGGCTTGATCCCATGACCCCAAGATCAGGACCTGAGCTGAAATCAAGAGTCAGACGCTTAACCCACTTGAGCCCCACAGGCACCCCATTCTTCTTATAACTCTAATGAATACTGCTCCATTGGCCTTCCTGATAGGAAAGAACATTACCTGTGACCCCAGGAGAAAATTTCACACCCAAAAGAGAAACCTTGATGTCTATAGTGCTGGCATAAGGCAGAGAGTTAGCAGAGAGCTTTCCCGGAGCACTGCAGGCATTGTCTGCCCCCTTGACTTGTATCTCCACAGTACTGAGGACCACGAGACTTGCTATGCCTCTGTATGTCTCTTCAGTTACCTGTCTCCTTCACTAAAATGCAGGCCCTCAAGGAGAGAGGACTTTGTTCTATTCGGTGCTCCTCACCAGGATTCTGTATGGCATAGAGTATGTGCTCTATAAATTCAGTCGGTAGAGGCTAAGCCTGTTGTACCCACCAATGATTCAAGCTGTGTATTTTACACTTGGCCCATGTGAGTGCTGTCACTTTTTTTTTTTTAAATTTTAAAAAATGTTTAAGAGAAAGGACCTTAAGCAGGCTCCATGCCCAGCCCAGAGCCTGAGATTGTGACCTGAGCTGAAATCAAGAGTCGGATGCTTAACCAACTGAGCCACCCAAGCGCCCCTGAGTATGCTGTCACTGTATTGTGAGATAATCGTTCGTAGGGACAGTGACTCTCGTGCCTGCTGGTGGCTCCATGCCGGCACCAGCCCCATCAGTCAAGTGTGGAGTATCAACTGCTCGACCTTCTGAAGGGTCGCAAAAACGTTAGTGCTTTCCAGTGCCGAAACACAACCGACAAAAGCATATGAAAACACGTGCGTTCCCTTACTGTTCTCTGAATTCCCACATGTGCCTTCCACATGCAGCCCATCACCGCTGGATACTGGTTTATCTTGAAGGTAAAGGACTTTAGGCATTTCAAATAAATGGAACGCCTTTACCAATAGTCTCTGCTCTAGAGGAATTTCTTCCACGGCGGCCGCGTGCCAAGCCTTTTGGTCAGGATTTGTTGGGCTCTGGCGATTGTGATGATCGCTACCTTTCTAAATTAAAGAGTCTTCGAGCCAGGAGGAGGTCATGACTTTCGACTCTCACTTTATAACTCAGAAAGCTGAGGTCTAGAGGTTACTTGGAATATCTTCTGGGCTTTATGAGTTTGCATTCGCTGAGCTGGCGGTAAGAACATCTTAGGTTTCTCTGCAACTTCATTTATTCCGCAAACATGTGTCGAGCACTTCCAGGGAATCATCCAGGCTCCTTGCTAGAGACTCACTTCATTCATCCCCTTCCCTTGAAGAACTCAGAGGCTGGGAAAGCAAGTCCAGCTTGTAAATAGGAGGTTACAAATTGAGCGTCATGAGTGTCGGCCAGAACGGGCACAGGAGGCTTCCCTCCAGTGATGGCATTCTCTGAACAAACGTTCGCTGAGAGCCTCCAGTCGGCTATGTGCTGGCTGCTCGGGGGGCAGTAAGTCTGAGTGCCTGCTCTCACATTGTTGCTGGTCTGGAGATATGGCTAAAATGCCAAGGCGTCAAAGAGCCTTTGCAGGAAGAGTAGGAGTTTGCCAGGTGGAGAAATGGGAACATGGAGTTGCCATGGGAAAGGAGAGCCAGGCGAAGGCAGGAGCGGCGGACGGCACTGGCAGCAGGGAGCTGGGTGGCGCTGGGATAAATGAAGTGAAAGAAGGTGAGGCTGGGGGACGCCCGGGTGGTCCTGCTGATTAAGAGCCTGCCGTTGGCTCAGGTCACTATCTCAGGGTCCTGGGATCGGGTCCGGCATAAGGGTCTCTGCTGGGCAGGGAGTCTGCTTCTCCCTCTGACTGCGGCTCTTCCTGCTTGGGCTCCCTCACTCCAACAAATAAATAAATAAAATCTTAAAAAAAAAAAAAACCACGGCGAGGATGGTGGTCGATCAGGCCAAGGAGGTCATGTCTAGGTCAGTGGGGATATGGAGTGTGTTACTTTTCTCTGTCATCTTTTTCGTAGGAACTGTTGACAGACAGAGATGGCACTCAGTGCCCTGACTGTGCCCGCAACCACCCCCAGCTCACACAGAAAGCCTCGCCATGGGAGAGGATGGGAAAATCGAGCCTCTTAAAACTGCTGCCATAGCGCGGGTCTGGAGTAGCACTGAAGGAAGGGACCGAGCGTAGGAGTACAGCCCCCGCCGGGGGGAGGGGTGGTCTGCCGAGGGCAGTCGAACAAGTCCAAGCAACCAGACTCCCCCGGGCCCAGTACTGTGGATTCCTCGGAAGTTCTGGTTCCTCCTAGAAAAGGCATTGAGTGAAAAAGATGGGACTGAAAACCCCCATCCCCTGAATTAATATAAATAGGTAAACTGTTACTGCATCTCTGCTGAAAGAAGCTATGTGAGGTTCATCTGGGTGACTGTCACGACTGATTTGTAGTTTGAAAGTGAGTTGATGACTTGTCATGAGTCAGAGTGACCCACGGAGTTTGATCATCACAGATCCCAGCTTTGCCCCGCCATTCCCCAGCGTGACCTCACTTCACCCTTGTGAGAGGCAAAGAGGGCAAGAGTCTTCCAGAACAAGGGCCAGGGGCTCCCAGCGCCCAGCCCAGGGCTCCGTGTCCTGGGCGTCCGCCACGGGGCCGAGCTGTGCAGCTGGCCCGTTACTCCCCTGGGAGGCCCTCCCTGAGCTGCTTTCCTTTTCAGTATGCATTCCCTCCCAGTTAAGGAGTTGACTCACCAGTTCAGTGACAGGAGCAGGGATGTCCCTGGGATCCTAGGGACCGGGAAGGGGGTGAATGGCATCGTCAAGAATGATCTGGAACATGTTTTAAAGAGAGTACACCCCCCATGCTCCACATTAGGCTTTGATTGCTATGGATTTCCAATATGAAGAACAGATGGGTGTTCTTAATTGGGAGAGACTGAGAAAACCAGGTAACCATGCATGGGTCAGGTTGCATGAAAGTGTGTCTGATTCTACAAAACCTTTTGGAGCATGTGCCATGGGCCAGGCCCTGTGCTAGAACCTACCATTCAAACATGAGGAACCACACAAAGTCCTATTTTGAGAGACACAGACAAGAGCAAATCAAAGCAATTTCACGGGATGCGGGCCTGAAAGATTATCCCCAGGGCCTTGGGGACAGAGTTGAGAGAAAAATTCACTTTTGGGAGGCTGGAAACAGGGCACAGTGTGGCAAAGAGAAAGGGACAGGAAAAGTCCCTTCCAATGACATTTGAAGGAAGATTTGCCTCCCTGGTTGTTATAGGACATGCTAAATACAGCACACAATTCCAGTTCTTTCTCATCAGAATAGACTATGCATGCGAATTTGCCTGCGATTATTCCCATTTGATCATGAGTCTTTTGCTATAGAAGTTGTTGTTGCTTTTGACAACTGTGTCCCTGATGTTCACTGTTTTGTGATTTTTAATTTAGCAATAAAATGACTTCATAGTAGTTGCTTAAAAATGTACATGAGGGGCACCTGGGTGGCTCAGCCGGTTATGCAACTACCTTCAGCTCAGGTCATGATCCCAGGGTTCTGGGATCGAGTCCCACATCAGGCTCCTTGCTCAATGGCAGTCTGGTTCTCCCTTCCCCTCTGCTCCTCCCCAGCAACTTCTCTCAATCTCTCTCTCTCTTTCTCGATTACTCTCGCAAATAAATAAATAAATAAATAAATAAATAAAATCAATCTTTTAAAAAATAAATATTTATATTATATAGAAATCCATAACGTCTTCTATAAGTTTCCCCGTATGCCTCCCTCCCCAAAATCACTGTGAACAATTTGAGGTGTGAGTCTCATCATACCTTCTGTGCGTCTCTACACGCATGTCTTAACTGTTTTCTGAGAGCTGTCGCATTGTTTTACCATGGAATTGTGGAATTAAGGAGAAGCCAGAGAATGAGGGCACTTCTGTCATTTTGAAAATACCAAGAGGTTAGGGGACACATCAGGGGGACAGCTCAGAGGCCTCACCTCCTTCTCCAGTGCTCTGTCCTCTGACACCCCCCACCCCTGGCCCTTCTTCTGAAGGTCTGGCTCTTTTTATCCTTTTAAAGGAATGCCAAGGTCTCGGACATAGGAACTCTTTCTAGTCCACAGGAGATATTCTTAGCTGCTGAGCTGAATTTCAGAGTCTGTGTCTCTCATTAACTTGAGCTCGCACTTCCTGCTCCAGACTCCCCGGGGGGCCTTCAGCCCCTGCATTGGCTCCAATCTGCCGCTGCCAGGGAGCTCGGGCACTGCTCAGTGCAGGGGTGGGGGGATGGGGGTGTGAGGGGGTTGTGCACCTTGTGTCCCCGTCGTAGAGAGAAGGTGATCCGGGTTGACTCATCTCCTCTCAGGGCTCTGACTAGTGTGAGTTTCTTTCTTCCTTTTTTTTCTTTCCTTCTCAATTTTTTTTAAGATAATGAAAACCATTCAAGTGTTTTCCCTCCTGGTGAATAGCTCGTATATTGGATCTTAGCTACCTGGGTAAGAGCTAAATCTGGGTTGGAATGAAGCAGAGGAGGGCCAAGGGCTCAGAGCTGGTCTTGTTCCTTTCCTTCTGCGCCCCCCGCCCCCCACATGAGTGTGGGCCATCTCTCGATTTCTGCTCCTCTTCCCTCCCCACTCCCCGGACAAGGACAGGCTGACAAAGGAGATTGGGGTGATTTTCCACCAGGATTATGGTAATTGCTTCAGCTCTTCCTGGCTTCTGGTTGATTGGATTCCAGATTCCTCTATTTTTAACAGACCTTTCCCACCAAGCAGTCTCCCAGGAGACCTTGGATCGCTAGGTGAGACCAAGGCAGGGGTTGTGGGGATGGCCCTGCGGGCGGTGCTGCCTGGCCTCCCGGACAGGCTTCCCCATCCACTGGTTCCCACTCCCCGCGGTCTCGTGTGGTTGCTCTCCGGCCCTTCCATCTTGGAATATTCTCAGATCTCCCCGAAAACTCAGACCTCACGGGTCTGTCAGAACAGGAGGCTCTGGGTGCTCAGCTCCTTTCTGGCTCTGAGTCAGGAGGCACGCTGGAACCCTAATGGGCCCCCCGTCCTCTCCCACCACCACGACCAGAGCCCAGGGCTCCCCACCACGCTGGCCCATCCCCCCACAGCCTCTTCTTCTCATCCACCACTACTCCCTCCTACCTCCCGCTTTCTTTGCTAAACCTGTAAGTGCTTTTGTACCTGTCGAAAAGTTGCAAGAACAATGCAAAGAATTCTCCCAGCTCTGTCACCTAGACCCTCTATTGCCATTTCATTGCATTTGCTCTTCCTGTTTGTCTGTTTATCTAAAATATAAACTACGTATGACCTAATTCCCCCTCACCCCTAACGTTCCACTGTGTACCACTCCAAAGGAAAGACACTTTCCCACATAACTACCCTTCTGGCCTCCAGAGCAGGGAATCAGCATTGATGCCACACAACCATCTACAGACTCCCTTAAAGTTTTGCTGACTGTCTGGATAATGAGAAATTATTCTCCCTCTGCCTTGGTCCCTCTCTTTTTCTCCCTTGTCCCGTCTCCTCCCTTCCTGGCTTTCCCCAGTCTTCCTCCTCTCTCCTTCCCTTCCAAGCTTCCCAGTTCTCTCTCTCTTTCTCTAGTCTTAGGGTATCTCCAGACTGTATTTAGTTGTCATTTCTCTTCAGTCTCCTTCAGTCTGGAATGTTTCCTTAAGTCTTTGCCTGTCTTGCATGTTTCCAGCACTTTCCATTTTATAGTCTGAACCTCAGCTGTTTGTCTGCTGCTGTTTCCTTATGGCCAGACCAAGGCAGTGCAGTCTTGGTAGGAATACTCTAGAAGTTATGCTCCCTTTCCACCACTGGTGATATTAACCTTGGTCATCTGTTGGTGTCATTGATTTTTCCCTTTGTCATTGATCAGTATTTTGTGTGTGTTGCGGGGGCGGATATTCTGATATAATGCCAGTATCCTGTTGTTCATCAAAGTTCCAGCCACCAACCTTGGCACACACTGATACCTTCTGCCTGTATCAGCTGCCACTATGATGGTTCCAGAAAGTGATTCTCCATTTTGGTCATTTCTACTACGTTTATGAGCTGACATTCTATTGAAGGATGAACTTTTCCTCCTTCCTCATTGATTTATCTTTTCATTCTTTATTTGTACTTGTGCAGACACATGGGCTCCTGTTTTATTAGATAGGTTATAAACAATACTCTCATGATTTATTTTGATGTTCAAGTCCAAATGAGACCAGTGGAGATGCTCTCAATAGGCGGGCTTCTTTGTTCTTCAACATGCCCTCATCACTCTTTAAGCATTTCCTTCCTTTCTGGCCCCTGTTGTCCCAGGGTGGTTTTGAAATTTCCCTGCCCCAGCCTTGGATCCGCCATTTTCCCAAGGTTCCTTTTAGTGGAGGATGGTATTTAGACACCAAAATCCAGTCACTCCAAGTGCTCAATGCTACTGGTTGTCATGTGTGTGTCCATAAATCCAGATCTAGTTCTGCATCTGTCTTCTTTTTAAATCCGTGAGATCATGCCAGTACTTAGGTCTAGTCCAACACCTCAGAGTTCTTGCTAGGCCTTCCTCTTTCCACATTTGTAAATCCTTCCAGACAGTGAGAAACCTGAATCCCATTGATACCATCATCCTTCATATATTGACTTGTTTGCTCAGGGCAACAATCTCCCAACTTCTTAGAGCAGACACACTGATGCCCGTACTTCTGCAGGGCACCCTTTCTGGTTCCTGCTTCTTCAGACGCTGACGTCTCTGAACTGGGAGGGGTGGGAAGGAAAAAGGAACAGAAGGGAAGGTGGGAAAACTCCCATTCATTTTTTGTCTCATTTCTGTTTTGGCTGAAAATTTAATGCAGGCAATTTAGGGAAAGGAATCAAAATTTATAGTGTTCCAGTGATTTTTTTGGCCAGCAGCTTCATTCACTTTCTCATGTAGTCAGACTGTAGTGATAGTCACCCCCTCTTTCCTTTTCTACCATCTCGTTTGGTCCTCATCGTTTCTGCCTCTCATTTCCATAGTCTGCTTTTCTTTCTTCCCTTCCTCTTTCTTTCTCATCAGTCTCAGGATTTGGAGTAGGAATGGCGATCCTTTTTTCTCCTCCACAAGTCCTGTTTTAGGGCTTCAGACTTTCCAATATATAATGTCAGTGATTTCGCTCCACCAAAGGGATCAACAACAGAGCAGTTAGAAGTCACAAGTGCACAAGCTATGTTTTATTTGGAGAATTAAACTTCTGTAACACAGGATTCAATCCTGATCTTCTTTGGACAGATAGAACAATCAGGTTAGTTCAAAATAGAGAACCCAAATTGAATAGGAAAGTGGGACAGTGAATGTAAAGACCTAGGTGTATGACCCCCTCTCTATATACCCTTGTCCTTATTATGGGCAAGATCTTCTGACTGACCAATTGACCATATGTTAACCATTAACTAGTAACCTTTACTGATCACATGAGTAAAGGGGAGTGCCTCATGAAGGCAATGTTACTTAGAAGCCCTTCTCCCCCACCCCTCTTTTTGTTCATTTCAGAGTCCTCAGACTTCTTGCCTTTGTCTACCACTGCCCTTGGCGTATTATTCCCAAGATGCTGGTCCTTTTCTTCCCCATCAAAACATCCCCTGGCCAGTGCTCCATTGCCCCTGGGCCTGGCTGGATGGCAGCTAACAAATTTGATGACCTGAACTAGTAGGTGTTCATGAATAAAGAAGGTCATGCTTTCTGGATACTATCTTAGCATGTTAGCTTAAGTCCTCTAGAAACACACTGCTTGGCTCAAAGAAAGAGGATGGGGGACTGAAATAATAAGTTTCAGAACATGTGGGTGTGGGAGGAGGAGGTGGGCCTTAAGGTCCTCAGGGCACAACCTGGGGCTGCCTACTCAGTGTAGTGGTGATGCGGGGAGCCGTGTTTGTGGGTAAAATAAACAGCTGTGAGAAAAGGAAGTGGAAGGGTTGTGTGTCCACATGGGAAAGTACGCTGCAGCTTTTGAGATGTTCTTATAATTTTCAGAGAGATATAGCAGCCCAGGACATCATAGCTTTTCTATTTGAAACCATCCTTTGCAGGATGCCTGGGTAGCTCCGTCAGTTGGGCATCTGCCTTTGGCTTGGGTCATGATTCCAGAGACCTGGGATCAAGTCCTGCACCGTGTTCCCTGCTCAGCGGGGAGCCTGCTTCTCCCTCTGTCCATCTCACCCCTCCTACCCTGCTTATGTGCTCTCTCTCCCTCTCTCTGGCAAATAAATAGATTAAATCTTCAAAAAAATAATCCTCTGCATTGGACAGGAGAAGAGTTAAATTCCTTGTGACATGTCTACTGTATTTGTACATTTAGAAATCAATTAGTGTAATTGGGGCAATCAGAGATGCTAAACAGAGGAACAATTTACTGAGAACAAATGTCTGGAATTGTGTATTTTGCCAATGGAATTTCTCACAGTTGGTACAAGAAAATACTCCAAATTAAATCATTCAGGCTGAATGTGACTTTTTTTTTTCCCTTCCTCTTAAAAATGTTAAAAGAAACACAGCCTGGCTGAGAACTCCTCCCCCTCCTGTTAGACAGATTGCTTCTCAGAAAAATCCTCTAAATTGACATTTTACCTGAAAAAAGCAAAGGCAGATGAAAAACTCCAGGTGTGTATGCTTGGCGTGAACGCTTTTGCCAAACAAGATCATAAAAGTGTTGTCTGCTCTATTAGGACCATAGGAAATGAGATAATATGGGGGTAGGTGTCCTTAAAGGCTCAGTATAGGGAGTATGTAGGATGTAAAGAGCTTCTAAGAACATCGTTCCTGCCCTATCAGTGAGAAACGCCTGGAAAATCTACAAAATTATAATTCGTCCTGAGCCCTTTCAGAAGGCTTGAGATCAAATTGTGCAACCAAGTTAACTGAATTCTGAAGAGGGGTGAGCCCCTCCAAAAAGAGAGCTACCATTTCAGCTGTAGCAGAGAATGGGAAAAAGAAGCAGCTGTTATACAAGCCAAACTCTGAACAAATTCTTAAAGATCATTGTGAGCTGTAGTGTGTCTGGAACCACAGGCCTCCGGTGGGTGTTCATGAGAAATATTGGGGTATGTCAGAAGACTAGCGAGTCTCCCAGGATGGCAAAGGAATATAGGAGGCACTTGGTGGCTTTGGAGGCAGAGGTAGAGGCAGGAACAGAAAAAGCCTTGCCTGCTTCCCAGGATCCTTCTCTCCTGTGAAGCAAAAACAAACACTCTGACCTTCAGACCATAAGTGAAAATCCATTCTTCAGGGGCAGGAATAGAAACAAACTACCTTGGCCCCAGGACACAGCAAAGACCCAGCAGTGCTGTAGAAAAGGTAGATGCAAAATCCCCTTTCACCTAGGGGAGGGCAGGAGACGATTCTGGTCCCCAAATGGTCGTGTACTAGTAAGGAAAAGAGTTCTGCTACTGCTGGAGGAAGAGCAAGAAACTCCCACCCAAGACCAAGTACAAAGACGAGGTAGGTCTTCCTGCCACAGAGATGGGAGAGAATGCTTAAAACAAGGATCCTCCACCTTTGAGGTCCAGGTTCAAGACCTTTTGTGGTATTGTAACACTCGGTCTAGGTCAAAACAAAGGAGAGGCTGTTATACAAGCCAAACTTGCTTCCCTCCCTACCCCAGAATAAGAAAGAGCATATTACTGCTGGGAGGGGTGCAGAAGCGTGGAGAAGGACCCCAGCGGAGGTATGGGCATGCTGGCTGGCTGATGGCTAAAGGGAGATCAGGAACACAGGAATCCCTCCAGCACCCTTGCTCCTACTCTAAGCTTATGATACCAGCTGCCTCCATCTAGAGGAATTTGAAGGCTGTAGTGCACTGAAGATAGCAAAACTCAAACCCAAGTCAACTAACCTAAGTCAATACACACGCACACACACACACCTAAGAAGAAAACAAAACCTTTGTCAGGAGGCAAAGCAATCAACAGAAGCAGACTCAGAGATGAGATATTGGAACAATCAGATGGTCTTTACAATAATGGTGATTAATGTGTTAAAGGATCTAGTAGGAAAGGTGAACAACATTCATGAACAGATGAAGAATTTCAGCGGAGTGATGGACAGTGTCAGAAAGAATCAAATGAAATGCTAGAAATTTAAAAAGCCAGTTTCTTGGTGATAAGGAGTTTCTTTGATAGGCTCTTCAGTAGATTGGACACATATGAGGAAGACATCAGAGAACTTGAAGATAAGTCCATGAAAATGATCAAAATTGACACAACAGAATAAAAAGAGTAGGCAAAGATGGGGCACCTGGTGGCTCAGTGGGTTAAAGCCTCTGCCTTCGGCTCAGGTCATGATCCCAGGCTCTTAGGATGGAGCCCCACATCTGGCTCTCTGCTCCGCAGGGAGCCTGCTTCCTCCTCTCTCTCTCTCTCTCTCTGCCTACCTGCGATCTCTCTCTGTCAAATAAATAAATAAAATCTTTAAAAAAAAAAAAAAGTAGGCAAAGAGAAAACAGAACTGAGCAGCCAAGGGCTGTGGGACAATGTCAGTTAACCAAATGTACATGCAATTGGAGACCTGGAAGGAGGAGTTTTTAGGAAGAAGAATCTGGCAAGCTAGTGTTTTCCCAAGGAAGGCATGTGGTTAAAAAGTGGCCACAAGTAGTTACGGCTTTGCTCTCCAGCTTCTAATTTAATGAAGCATCTACTGCCACACTCTTACCTTTTTCTTGCTTATCTTCAACACTCAGTTATTTGGGATATGAAATGCGTGACTTTCCCCATGATCCCCCTTAGCAGTCTGTCTGCCATTCGGCATCAAGAGGAGGGGCTGGGAAGGTAGCTGGAGTGGTGAAAGATGCAAGGCAAGGCTCAGCGGCTCACCTTTTCCTTTTGGCAAACAACTTAAACTTGAATTAACTGAAATAAAACATGGATCGTGGTTTTGAAGAGGTGGTAAATGATCATTCATCTTTGTGGTTCATTCAAAATACTGGAAATGATCTCCTGTATTGGCTAGTAATGCATTTTTAAAAAGACTTTATTTATATTTACTGGAAAGAGAGAAAGAGAGAGAGCTTGCAGGGGGAGAAGCAGAGGGAGAGGGAGAGAGAAAGAATGTCAAGCAGACTCCATGTGAAGCCCGACACGGGGCTCCATCTCACAACCCTGAAACCCTGACGTGAGACAAAACTAAGAGTCTAACACTTAACCTGCTGAGCCACCCAGGTGCCCCTAATAATGCATTCAATAAAACAGTTACACAAGTTCCTTACTGTGTATGTGCTGTAAATGAGTTTTCAGGCATTCAGCGACCTTAGAGGCTAGATGGTGACCAGCTGTCCAGCTGCTTGCTGAGGTCAGCTGCTGGAGAAAACCTGCTGCTGGAGGTCGGGTGCTTGTGTGTCTCCTGAATGAAGATGCTTTCTGGATGGGAGGAGGGCGCTTGATGAGAAGGGCGGGGAGCATGGTCTCTGCAACTTTAGCTCATGGGTTTAGAATTTACTCAGAAACAGCTTCTCATCTCTCCATTGTTAATGAACTTGTATCCCTTCCTGCGTCCACGCTTCCTTGAACAGGCCTCCAGGGAGATTTCCTAACCCTCTTGGCAGAGCAGCTCCTTTTCCCTCTGTGCTACTTCTCATCTCATGCCATTTTGGGCATTTTCACATTATCTCACACTTATTTTTTATGCATCTGTTGCCTCTACTAAATTGAGATCTTCAAGGATAAGGGTCTGTATCGTATTCCTTTCTAGTGTGGTGTCAGGCATGGAATAGGTTCTCAGTAACTTTTGTCTGAATTGGATTAAGGAAATGCTTGCGTTAGGTAACTGCCGGGACTCCGAGAGCAACTGAGACAAGCGTTTGGTCCAGCCGTGTTCCGTGGCTCTTATTCTGTGATAAGTTCTGGGCCTTTGTGAGTATCTCCCATGCATGTCACAGGCACCTTGCGTGTGACAGCTATGCCAAATGGGGCTTGGATTCATATCACCACAGTGATAGACTCAGAGGTGACTTAGGGTGACCATGTTGAAAGCAAACAATCAAAAATAGGGTCAGAAAAATACAAAGTCATTAGGAAGAAAGAGAACATCGATCCAGGGTCTGGGATGGAAGCTGAGTAACACAATTTAAGATACCAATCTGTTGTGATGGTCCCTTTTCTGTGACTGCCTCCTGCCAAGAGTAGCTTTTAGGGGGAGGCCTGGGATGAAGGGAGGGAAGCAGAGGGACTTTCTGTAGAGCAGAGCAAGGAATAAAATCTTGGATATCAAACTAGAGTGGCCGTGGCCAGACCTGGATGAGTTATTGTGACTGAGGGTTCGTTCTGAGCTGCCAGGTGAGCAAAACAAGGAGAAATGGGCTTTTGTCCTCTGCTGGAAACATACTAGTTCCTAGGGGCGAAAACAACAACTAAAACCACCACCACCAAAAAACCCCAGGCCCTTTTTTTCCCCTTGGGAAATCCAGATTTGTTTTCTATGTGGCTGTGCTCTAGAAAAGATGTGTGACCTTGGCTGCTCATTTGACTACCCCCAACCTTGATTTCCTCAGCATTCAGGGATCCCGACAGCCTGTTCCACTCCATTCTCTGGGCAGACAGGACGTCTAGAATCCTTCTGGTTGGAGATGCTGACATGGGCTCGGAAGAGCAGGGACAGACAGCCCGGATCATCGGCTGTCCACTTAGGTGTTTTCCTTGTTGACTTGCCAATGCCCCAGCTTTGAGGCATTCAGGAGCCGCGACTGCTCATGGGAAGGGACCAGGCAGCACCGTGCCCCTCTCCCTGCCGCCACAGCCCAGTCCCCTGCGGGAAGCACACTGCAGCAGCTGCTAACACCAGCGCGAGTCCTGAGCAATCCCAGGGAACCTTCCAGAACACTGCCAGGTTTCAAGAGGGGCTGGCAGAGCGCACTGCTCCGGGAGGGAGGCGGGGCTCCCGAGCAGACCTGCCCTGGGGTAAAGCTGAGAGCTGGAAGCTGCAGAGAAGGGCTCCGGGCTCCCAGAGCCCCCCGTCCCTGGACAGATTGCTTTTCAGAGCATTTGTATTTTGCAAATTGATTTGAGAACTGGTTTGCTGCCACCCAGTGTTCTTCTCCCTCCCCCAGCTTCCTGTTCTCACAGATCACTGTATCCCTTTCTGTTAGCAAACCTGACGGAGACCCTGCCTTTATCTGATAAGCCCGTTCACACCAGGGTGTGAATAATTCACACCGCTTTGGACACTGCCTTTAATGGTGTGCACAGTCTGCAAGAGCACATCATCTCACAGTAATTTCTAGGCGTTTGCATATGTTGCGTGAGAGGGCCCTCCCATCGCCCCCCTCCCCCACCCCACACCGCCTACCACGCTGGCTGTGCTGACGTGCAAGAATTTGGCCCACTGCACTCTGCATGTTGGGGGTGCGGGGGACCGACTGAATGGAAATGAGGGGTAGTTCCCTTTGGAGCCCACCTCCTCTTTTCTCTGCCACGCCAGGATCGTCTTCAAGGCCCCAGTGTAAAGAGAGTTTTAGAGGTGGGGGTCCAGGGCAAGGAATAAAATCTCTCAGCGTGAGCATTCGTGGGTCAGGAGTGCCGAGACCCAAAGGGAGGGGGGGATTTCAGGGGCCCGTGGTGGCTGAGGCTGCCGGAGCCACACCCTCAGGAGCCAAGCCCCTCCCGCTGTGGTGGCGAGGGTCTTTTCCATTGGCTAGAGCCTGCAGTGGCTGCGGGGCATCCCCTGTAAGCAAAGGGCTAGAACGGCGTTGACTGAAGCAGGAGAAGGAATGGGAGAAGAGGGGGGTGGCTGGTGAGCAAGGAGGAGGAAGAAGACACAACAGCGGGGCACGGGGAGTGCTGATTGACTGACATCATCTTCCGTATGGAACCAAGATCTGCTGGTCACTAGAAGCGAAATGAGTTCTGTCATATTGTCGGAATTATGTGCGGCCCTAAGTTGCCCTCAACGAAGTCCGCTTTTGCCAGGAAGTTCCCAGGCATCTTAAGTGCAAGGATCAGAAGACGGGACATACGAGCGAGCCAGTAAACCCTTCTCTCAAACCTCGCCATGTGCAGCTGGAACTTTCTGTGGTCAGGGAGAGTTCTGCTCTTGTGGACCGCCCATTGGGCATGGACAGTGTTGGTTCTCCCCACCCCGTACCCCACAACTGAACTGTCAGACAAGCTTTGACCACATTTGAAAGGTCCAGGTGGCCAAGGGGCCATTTTAAAACGGATTCGTCTGTCGAAGAAATCAAATAGCTGGTGGTTGGTGGTATTTAATTCTTCAAAGAGCTTATTTCAGATTTTTTTTTTTTTTTGTCATTGCTGTTACTAAATATACACTTATCTCTGCAAGTGTTTAGATACACTGGTGTTGCCCCTTTGCTTTTACTGGTTGGTGCCATGAAAATTAACCAGGGGATTGAAGCTACTTCCATGAAGCACTTCCATGAAGTGGTTGCCAAAAGCGTGGCCAAGATCGGAATTTCAAGGTCACCCACTGCCTTAGTGAGAGCTTCCCCACACTTAAGATGGAGATGAATCCAGGGAGAGGTGGTCTTGCTATCACCCTGCGTTCCTGTTATCTGGGGCTTCTGCAAAAAAGAGCTTGGAGAGGCTGGACCAGCACCACTCAGGGTCCCTCCCATTCTTCCCTTCCGGCGTCACACATCTCTTCACAGGGAAGTGGTCTTATCTTAGCCACTGGAACAGCAGAATGCGTAGTCTGCTAACCACTCTTCCTGCCTCTCTGCTCTTTACAGAATGGGCTGAACGGCTTGCACCTGGCCTCTAAAGAAGGCCATGTGAAGATGGTGGTTGAACTTCTGCACAAAGAAATCATTCTAGAAACGACAACCAAGGTACGTCTCTTAGGGAGCGGGGAGCTTTTCGTTGATATTCAAGTGTGGGGGGGATCCCTCCTGTCTTATCCCAAACTTGAGAGAAATCCAAGAGTGCTTCTGAATCTCTCTTGTCCTTCCCATTACTTCCTAGTTCTAGGCATCCCTGAAATTACCTGAAAAGCACAGGACCCTATTTCCACAAGGAGTCAGTGGGCTTTTGCTTTCTCCTCCTTGCCAGAGTATGCACCTAGAAATAGAATTCTTTTGGTGACTTTCTGTGTTCTTGGGGTCTCTGACTCCTATAGGGGCTAAGAACCCTGGAAGCCCCACAGTCAGGTGCCTGGGGTCCAGATCCCAGAAGAACTATTTCATGCTCTGTGACTTTGGGTAGGTTACCTAGTGAGACATCTCAATTCCCTCATCTGTAAAATGGGGGTAATAATACTTGGTTTCAGGATTCAGATGACAAACAAACAGGCATCCGCAAATACTGGTGGCTGTGTTGCTACTGAGGCTGGAAGAAGAGGGCCAGACCCTCACAGTTATCCTTCTCCAGCATTCTACTTGGTCAGCTCCACACTTATTTCCTCCCCTGACGGATGACCCTGAACAGCATTCTCTTTTCCTATCAGGGGGCACTGAGCAAGGGGGGAGTCACAGCCCCCACACCGACATACTCCTCCCCCTAGCTCCAGTGATGTAAGCCCAGAAACGACAGTCACGAAATCATGCAGCTCCAGGTTGCAAAATGGGTTTTATTTCTTACATCCATCCATCCCGTTTGCATAGTGAGCAAGACACCGCCGCCAATACTTCAAAACAAAACGACACACAAAAACCGCCTTTCTCTGCTGACTCGAGTACTGCTTCCTTTTCTCGCCCTTCCCGCTTACTTCCCGCGGTTTTCCTCTTGGCTTTGTCCTGCTGGCCTCTTTCTTTCCATCTGCTGTTCCGTACCCATGGCGGTCTCACGCCTAGCCTCAATCTCCGCTCCGGGCGGCGAGCGTGTTTGCCGCCTCTCGAGCGGAGAGCCAGAAGAATGATAGGTGACCACAGATAGAGTGGTTATGAAGTGCATTACCAAAATATTAGGAAAGTGCAGTCATCCCTGGCGGTAAAATTCGGTGATTTTCACGTCGTGTCATGTCATGTAATTTTCATGCGATCTCGCCGGTGAAATAGACAAGAGTTGTTCTTTCTCTATGTCTGTGCGGCACTTTTTTTTTTCCCCCGACAAGTACCAGTTGTTTCCACCCTTCTGTGGACGAAGGGGATGCAGTTAGTCTTCCTTCTGGCGCTCCCACGGACCTGGCCGCCAGCAGTGCGCCATCTGCAGGCTCCTCTTCCCTGGCGCGGCCCCAAGAGCCACGTGAACAGGGCGCTTCGCCGGTTTTCCCTCTTGCCGAATTTCCCCCTCTGATTGTTATTTTGCAAGCAAACGCTTGGTGTGTCTTTGTTATTTATAGACATTTTGTAAGCCAGCGTGGTTTCTGAATGCCACACAGAGGGAGGAAAAAAGGTGAGGCAGAAACCGTGGGCTGAGCAAGAGTCATAGCAGATTGGGGAATTCTAATGGGTCTCGCAAGCATGAGAAAGATTAAAAAAAGACAAGAGTAAAAAAGCCAAAACCAATATAGTTTCCTAAACTGTGCTTAGAAATTTTAAAAGCACAAAACAAAAGCATCCTGGTGCCATCCTCCCGTCTCTGCCTCGAGGGGCCTGTGCTCAGCCTCTCAGCAGGTGGAGAGGGAGAAATCCCCCATCTCCCTGCTTGAGTGTGCCCGGCACCTGTCCCAGCCCCATCCCTTCCAGGAGCTCCAGGACACCCAGCCAGGGGACAGAGTGGGTCTTTGTGGATCACATGTAGCTAAGAAAAAATTTTTTTTTCTTCTTGGAGGGTATGTCCCTGCATGCAGGGGGAGGGGTGGAGAAAACAGAGGCCCCACCTCCTTGTCCTTAGACCCTCACCCTAGGCCAGGGGCCCTCATGCACCGCACACTGTGTGCGTCTGTGTGTGGGTGGGTGGGTCTGTTTCCCACTGTCTCCTCTTTGCTCTTACCCACCACCCGTGCTGCCCTCAGCCCAGATCCGGAAGGTGGCATGAGCCAGGTTTCCATGTGGGCCAGCTGCCCCACTCCACCCCCCCTGGCATGGATTTCTATGAGGAGAGCTCTGATGTCGTGTGATTTCAGGCAGAGAGGGGCAGATGGAAAGCAACATCTTGACATTGTTGCTTCTGGAGGGCAAGCAGCCCGAGTGTCTGTCATCTCGATACTCGCCCGCCTGGACCGGCGCCTGACACACATGTGTTCAGTGTGTAGCGGAGGCATGAATGGCACAGCACACGTTCTTCTAAATGGGGAGACTTGGAGATCGGAGTCCTGATTTCTAGAGAAGTTTCTGGTGCCAACAGCCATGTCCCACTTGGTACAGTGAGAGAGTTGGCCTCCAGACGTACGCTCTTCAGACTTCTATGAAAAGTGATTTATCAGCATCCATACCTTCATTTCTGGCACTTTATTCTTTGACAGATGTTTGAGGAAGAACGCTTTGGTTTATCCAATAGAATTTAAGGAGAAATCAAAAAGACCAACCCTGGGAGGCAACGAGCAGGGCCGTCTTGCCTGATTCAGGCCACAGTTTAGAAACAAAGACCTGAGTTCCCTCAGACCCCTGGTGCCCTCAGTGGGGCTACCTCTCCCACCTGCGGGTGCGGAGGGCAGCGGTGGCTGTGTGGGGTGGGGGTGGTGGGGCACAGAACTTGGCGCCTGCACCGCTCTGTTCCGCCCAGGTGAGGCCACTCTTCTCCCAGTGACAGATGGCCCCGGTGCATGGACTGAGTCTGAAGTCCCTACTTGCCAGGGCTTGAGTTGCCTGAGATGGATTAGCAAGTGTTTATGTGGTTTAGTAAATTACATGCCGTCTGAACTACAAAAAGATGAGTTTGTTGGAGATCTCTGCTCCTTACGTAGCAGAGGGACAAGTGGGCCCAGATAGGTTCCATTTTCTTCCGCCTGCCCTGTGGACAGAAGCTGTCGGGGGGAGACTCCTGTCCTGCCTGCCTCTCACGGAACTGGGGTGGCCGTAGGGGTCACGTAGGTGAGTCAGAGAATGTGCCCGTGTTCCCGTCCCTGGACATCCGGGAGGCAGGAGGGAGATGGGCAGAAAGCAGCCTGCCGGACCTGACCCCGTCTAGCAATTGTCAGAGACCCAGAATGGATCCAGACAAGAAACTCTGAGTGCTCTAGTCCCCCCTCAGAACCTGCCCCCAGCCCTGTTGCGTGCTTCTGCTCTTCCCTCTCTTCGCCTCTCATCCCTCTGTCCCCCTTGGCCCAGCTCCGGGGAAAGGGCGCCGAGCCTGCGGCCTCTGCCGGCCTCCTTCCCCAGAGCTCCGGACCCGGCGGGGGCTCCGCGCGGTCCTGCCGAGTCACAGCTTGTGAGGAGCTGGAAGTCCACGGAGGGCCGGCTCGTCTGGCAAACCTTTCAATGTGTGTCCTGAGGAACGTCGACTGTCCGTCAGCTGATGACAGAACGCTGCGTCTGCGGGCGGCGGATTAGGTGTTGGGAAGTGGTTTCTTTGTTCTTCAGCGTGACATTTTCTGTGTGGAGAACAGGAAGGCTTTTCCTCCCTGGGCTTTCAGTACTATTTCAAGGTGTATGACGGGTCAGGCACACTCATGGGTGTCATCTACCCGTTTTGTCTCATCAAGAAAACCCACTGTCCTCCACCCCGACGCACAGCCTTATTAGTGTACCCTTAATGGTGACTTTACCTTTGACTGTCACAGCACCATTGACAGCCTGGTGGGAAACCTGCTCTGCTTCCTCTCCTCCATGTGTTTCAGAAAGGGAACACAGCTCTGCATATCGCCGCCCTCGCTGGTCAGGATGAGGTGGTCCGGGAGCTGGTCAACTATGGCGCCAATGTCAACGCCCAGTCACAGGTAATGGTCCTCTGGGGCCCCGGGCCAGAGGGCGCTGGCCTTCTTCTCCACCTGCATTTCGGTTACACTGTGAGCACATGGTCTAGATTAATCGGCAGCGCGTGTTTGCATGCTTCTACTATAAGTGTGTTCTAAGAATGAGGTGGTTGATCGTTGTGGACCCCCATCTCTGTTCAGTTAAACCAAACGATATATCTAGCTCTGGCATGCTTGGGGAGAGAAAGCATGTTTAGAGGTGGGTAGGATACGGGGACTTCAGAGGAAAGGAGTGAAAATAGACGCTGTGTGTCTGGTGGCAAGAGGCTGATTTCCATGGAGTGTCGCCCCCACCTGGTGGCCTTTTGTAATAATCCCAGTAAACCATTTCGAAGCATCAGTTAGTTTTTCCACCCGGAGATGTTGGCGGGAACATGGCCCCATGGGCTAGGTGAAAATAGGGTGAAGAGAGAGCTGTTCTCAGGTTGAGAGGACTCTGCTCTGGGTTTAGCATCTCTCATTTTGTGGGTGAATGTTAATGACTTTTACTCTTGGTCTACAGAAAGGCTTTACACCCCTGTACATGGCAGCACAAGAGAATCACTTGGAAGTGGTTAAGTTTTTACTGGAAAATGGAGCTAATCAGAATGTAGCCACAGAAGTAAGTACCTTGGGCAAACGGACTTCCTGCTGGACGCCCCCCGCCCAGGGTGCAGGACACCTTTGGGGGTGTGCATCCCTGGGACATGGCTTGAAAGAACTCCTGTGTCACGATCGGTGTGGGCTGTCATTGTGTGCTCTCCCCCTTCTGCTTACTGCACTAATCCTGGGCGCTGCTGGGCATTCCGAGGGAGGAAGAGACAGGGTCATGGGTCTTGAGGAATGCCCAGACACATACCAGAGAAATGACATCAGACTCAGGCTTGTCCTTCCCACACTAAGCACCACTGAAGGCTGGACGTTAATGAGAAAGGATCCGGCCACAGACCATGAGTCACTTCAGCTCTGGTCCTGAGTTTTGTCATTGATGAAGGGATGAAATTGAGCTAGATGGAGCCCAAGCCTCTCTTGACGACTGACATTGTCACACTCAACAGTCACGTGACTTTCTGCTCATTCTTCTTCACCAGCCATGGGGTCCTGTGCTCCTCGGCACACAACCAAGGAGATTGATCAGGGTAGCTCACGATCCAGTCAGTCCTCAGTGCCTGGCGTAGTTTCTAGCATTTGCTAGGTGTTACTAACCCTCGTACGATGAAGAAAGGAATGAGCCTCCGCCATGTTGAAGGGTGACAGAGAGGATAGGCAGGGAAACAGAGGGCAGTAAAAAGCCCTCAGAGCACTCAGACTGGGAACAAGTTATAAAGGAAAACGAATGGCTCTGGGCTCTGGGAAATTGCGGAGGAAGAAAGTGCGTCCAAGAAAGGCTTTTGGGAGGAGGTAACATTGAAACGGAGCTTGACAGATGAAGAGGGCTCTGAATGGTAAGAGAGGCATTTCAGGCTGAGGTCCGTCCCAAGCAAGAGCCCTGAGGCAGGAAAGCGTGTGTTCTGCCTGGAGGACAGTGAGTGGGCGGGTGCTGTCAGAGCACATGGAGCTTTCCTCCTTTCCTGTGGCCAGGACGGCTTCACGCCTCTCGCGGTGGCTCTGCAGCAGGGCCATGAGAACGTGGTGGCCCACCTCATCAACTACGGCACGAAGGGGAAAGTGCGCCTACCCGCCCTACACATCGCGGCGCGCAACGATGACACACGGACGGCTGCGGTCCTGCTGCAGAATGACCCCAACCCAGACGTGCTTTCCAAGGTGAGGGCGGCTCAGCCCTGGGCTGCGGAGCCGCAAGGGTCACCCCTGGCCGTGCCCCGAGAATGCCCCATCACTGGGGACGGACCTAACCCAGCACACGGAGCACCACCAGCCCCCACCCTTGGCACCTTCGGGTTCCCGCTAGTGACCTGGAGGGGCCCCCATGGGCAGACCCACTTCAAACTCCCAGTGAACACCCAGGAAGAGGTACTCGGTGTGGAGCAGGAAAGGTTCGCGTCGCTCCTGGTCACCCGGAAAAGTATCCGGGGCAGGCTGGAGTGAAACTGGCCAGAGTGGAACTTTAAGGGCTGGCAGGTGGTGTTCTAGAATTTAACCCCCCCCTTTTCCTGGTGGATCCCTGGTGGAGGAGGGGAGGTGTCCCTACATGAAGAGATGAGAATGGGGAGGGCTACCTAGGGGCCTAGACCTGCGCTCTCTGATGTTTTGAGGCACGGCTGATCTGTTGTCTGTAAGTTTGGGCTCTAATGGGAATGGATCACCTGAGCTAGTCACATGGTCCCTTCAGCCCCCGGTCACTGGGTTTTGTCTAGAAGGCTGCTGACTGGATCAGGCATGCTCTCAGGTTTATGGGACAGAATGATGACAATGACCTGCCAACGGGTCAAAAGGGCCACCTTTGGCCAGCCAGCTGAGTCACCACTCCCTTTTAGGGGACTGAAGCCATCTCTAGAGTGAAGATCATGGCCCCCGTAACACTTTTCATTCGTTCATTAACATTTCTTCATAAGTAGCCATTCACGTGAGTGGGCCCTGCTGAGTTTAAGGTAATGCTAGTCCGTGGTTTGTCCACGGGAACTGTAAAACAAAGAACGGGGGGCCCTCCGAGGTGGCACCCAGCCTTGAATATGACTTGCCACAAGGCAAACCTTTCCACCTCTGGCGCTCGGGCCCTGCCGACATTTCCAGAAGCCCTGTCCTTATTCTGAGGTGGAAATGGCAGAGCATGACTTGTGACAAGTTGTCCCTCTCTGTTGTGCCCCAGACGGGATTCACCCCCCTCCACATCGCAGCTCACTACGAGAACCTCAACGTGGCCCAGTTGCTCCTCAACAGGGGTGCCAGCGTCAACTTCACGCCCCAGGTAAGTCTCCCCAGCAGGCCCTGCGCTTGGTCCAGGGCTCTGGGCTTGTCAGCCCCTCACTGTGACACCCCAGGTTTCCTCCTCATGGCGCGAGTGTCCCCAGGTGAGACAGCCCTGGTGTCTCTTAAGCTCCTCCTTGGTTTGTGTCTGATCGTCAGCTCGTCAGTTTCCATTGGTCCGTTCTCGAGGAAGGCTGGAGGGCAGGGCTTTTTTTCAGTTTGTTGTGATGACAGGGCTTGGGAGACAGGGCTTGACCAGACTGCGGCGATCGACAAGGATGCCGTCATGTCCTTATAGGTTTTGAGATCATTCCTAGGCGAGAAGCATCCTACCAGTAGGCTGAAAGTGCCTTCTTGCATTGCTGCCACCATAGGGCTGGGGGGACATGGGCATGGGGTGCAGAGCCACTGCCCTGGAAAGGAGGACGTCACAGCCTGACTGGTTCCTGTTCCTCCCCCTTCCAGAACGGCATCACGCCACTGCACATCGCCTCCCGCAGGGGGAATGTGATCATGGTGCGGCTCCTGCTGGACCGGGGAGCCCAGATAGAAACAAGGACCAAGGTGGGTGCCAGTGAGCTCCGTGGAAGGCCGGGGGGAGGGAGTTCTGCCTTCCAGAGTCTCCCCAGTTCTGTGATGGCCCACTGGTGACCTCTCTGTGGCCAGCGAATGGTGGCCTCTTGAAACAGCCGTGGCGGGAGCCAAGAGGCAACAGGAGACACAATGGGCTGTATTGGAGCCGAGCTGGTCCTGAAGGAAGCATCCGAGCTTCTTGTGGCTACAGCTGTACTGGAGGCAGTCTTCTGTGCAGTGGCTCTGATAGGTGCCTTCGGGGCTTTCTCTTTTGGACTCTATCTTTTAAAGGATGAATTGACACCTCTCCACTGTGCAGCTCGGAATGGGCACGTGCGAATCTCAGAGATCCTGCTGGACCACGGGGCACCCATCCAAGCCAAAACCAAGGTTCGTGCTTCCCTTCCGTGAGGAGCGTCCTTTTGGCAGGTCTCCAGGTCAGGCCCACCCAGGATCAAACTCCATCTCTAGAAAACAAAGATGCTAATACTACTAACTGAGCCAGTGTGTTGTATACCCCAATGCCTGTCCCACGGGAGACACTCAGTATACCTCTAATCATTAGTCAGATCGGGCATGGCCCTCTTTTTCTCTAAAGGGCTGTACAGTCAATATTTTTAGACTCTGCAAGCCATGATCTCCATTGCAACAATTTACCTCTGCCATTGTAGTAGGAGGGCAGCCATGGATAATGTGCAAACTAGCAGTCCTCTTCCAATAAAACTTTATTTACAAATACAGTCAGCGGGCCATCCTTCCCTGAGCATTGGGAAGTATGGCATGACCTTTGTGTCAGTCTCTGAGTGGCGGCTAATGCTTAGCTTGCTTGGGCTGGGGTAGCAAAGTGCCTCATGCTGGGTGGCTTGAACCACAGCAGCCCATCATCCCACCGTTCTAGAAGCTGGGAATCTGAGAGCAGGGTCAGCAGGCCTGGTACCTTCAGAGGTTGTGAGGGGGAATCTGTTCTTAGCCTCTCTCCTGGTGTCCAGTGGTTGCTGGCCATCTTTGGCACTGCTTTGGCATCACCCTGACCTCTGCCTCCCTGTCCACATGGTGTGGTTTCTGTGTCTGAGTGTGTGTGTCCAGATTTCCCCTTTCTAGGAGGACAGCACTCATATCGTATTCGGGCCCCCATGAAAGACCTCATCGTAACTAACGACATCTGCAGTGACCTGATTTCCAAATAACGTCACGTCCTGAGTACCTGGGGTTAGGACTTGAACATGTGAATTTTGAGATGACACAATTCAACCCGTAACACAGATACTAGCTGCCATGCAGCCTGGTTGTGTGTCTCCCTTGCTGAAAATCTTTTCTTGCTCCCTTTCTGAAAGCTAACATCCCAGTGCCTAAGCTCACAGATTGTCTTGATGCTGCTCCTGCCTCCCCGGAGCCCAGCTCCATGCCCCCATCAGGCGTGGTCCTCCTGCACCTCTAACTGCATAGGTAGAGCTCCTCAAGTTCCTGAAGGATCGCTGCCTCTGTGATCCAGTCCGCACTGCTCCCTTTGCTAAGAGATTCTTCCTTTTCTGTCTTCCTAGAGAAGTCCTTGCTCTGGGCTACCTCCTCCTGAAAGCCTTGCCTCCCCTTCCTCCCTCTTGGAAACTCTAGCCTCCAGTGGACCTCTGTGCTTTGATCTTGCCTTCCCTGCTGTTATAGCACGGAGTGGCAACAATGTATCTGTTTCCACCTCTTTTGCCTGTGGGTGCACAAGCTTCCTTCTGCCAGGGATTGTGTCTGTTTTCTTTTGTTTCTCCAGAGCTTAACCCATACCTGGTGCTCATTAATCACTTAGTAAATATTTGTTGGATTAATGTGTAAAGGATTCAGTGAAGAGTCTCCTTTGTTTTTAATGTTGGTTTTTTTTTGTTGTTGTTGTTTTAAGAGATTGCTACCTAAGGAAGAGTGAAAGTCCTTAATGAAGTTGTTCAAGTGATGTGTGTGTGTGTGTGTGTTAGGAGCACAGAACAGAGGGTTCTAGATCCAAGTTCTATGTTGCGGTCATTCGTTCATTCAAAAGCATATAAATGGAGAGCTTTGTGTGTCTCATGCTCGTATGGGGATTGTGGGGCCTATGAGAGACGGAAGGCACAGTCACTGATCTGAAGAGGCTGCTAAGTATGGAGACACGCACCTGACAAGTTCATTACAGACACAATTCACCAAATCCCTGAGGAGTGTCCGCGTGAGTGGGACAGAAAAAGAAAAACCCACAGAAGTCTCGGGTGGTCAGGGAAGGGTTCCTGGAAGAGGTCGGCCTGGCTGGAGCTGGCTTGGAGGATTTGATGAGGTGGAGAGTGTAATCAGAACCCGGCAGGAGCACCGGGGCCATGTGGAAACATTGCGTAGGGAAGAAGAAGGACGTGACGTTGGAATCATTGCTTTGAATTTCTGTGTTCATTTCCTTTGCTGCTTGCTTGTTTCTCCCTCTTCTCCCAGAACGGCTTATCCCCCATTCACATGGCGGCTCAGGGAGACCACCTTGACTGTGTCCGACTTCTATTGCAATACAACGCAGAGATAGATGACATCACCCTGGACCATCTGACCCCCCTCCACGTGGCAGCCCACTGCGGCCATCACAGAGTAGCCAAGGTCCTTTTGGATAAAGGAGCCAAACCAAATTCCAGAGCCCTGGTGAGTGGGAGGCTACTAGAGAAGGTGTCAGAGAGGCAAAGGCCAAGGGAAGCAGGACCAGAGCTGCATGGCTGAGCCTGGTGGGAAGGGCACGTGTCGGTGACTGGAGGTACCCCCGAGACTAGGGCCTGAAAGATGGTGGCACCGGCTAGGGCCTGGGGGACATGGCAGCACAGAGGCAGGATGGTAAACTTTCCACTCCCCATTCGGCACCCTGATGACAGACTGAGCTGGGGGGTAAGGGGTTGGGGGTGGGGATCAGGCCCAGGAGACCTCACTAAGAAGCAGTGTCCGTGGTATGTGTGTGGATTGGGGCGCCACTCCCTCTAGGCCAGCCTGGAATTGCAGTACAGTGATCCCTTCTAGGCTGCCTTTTTTATCTACTTTGTTGGCTGAATGACCTGGGCTGAGCTAAGCACCCTTCCCCTGCTCACAGGTGTCAAGTTTTCCTAGCTGGTATAGAAAGGAGTTCCCACCTAAAGCGAGCTCCCTCCTAGCACTGGGAGTCCTCTCCCTCTTGCCCCAGGCCAGGCGTTCCGAGAGCAGGGTCAGGGATCTGGTGGGGCCAGAGCTCTGCACAGACCATGGCCTTGACCGCCATCTCCTCTCTGCCCACTCCCACAGGGCAGACTTCAGAAGACAGGGGAGATTCCAGGTCTTGCAAGGGTGGCTCCTTCATTCAGAAAGCTTTCGCTGAGCTCTTGCCACACGCCAGGGATGATTCTGGGATAGCGGGGGCATTTCTCAGCCTCAGCGCTCTTGTCATTTTGGGTGTGATATGCCTGGTAGGACGTTTAGCAGCATCCTTGCCCCTCCTCCCCCAGGGTTGATCTCCTTCTCCGCTGGTGATGACAATCAGCAGTGTCTCCAGACATTGCCAGATGTCGTGGGGGGTGGGGGAGGGGTGCAACAAAATCCCCTCCCCCACTTGGGGAACCCCGGCCTGTGGGAGTAAAGCCCTCGGAAAAAACAGACAGAAACAAACAAAACTCCCAGCAGAGCTGCTATCCCGAAATCCACTTTACTAAAAATGATCCATGGTTTCAGGGGAAAGGAAACAGGATTTGCTTCACAAAAAATGCTCTTGATTGCCAGTTTCCCCCAAAGGAAACTGAAAACAGCAGGCCCTTTTTGCGCCTCCAAAAATATGATTAATTTAAAAAAAAAAAAAAGGATTTATGAACAACTTCTTCAGGAACATGCTTGGTGCAGAAAGTGGGAGCCGCCGGCCTCTCGGGTGACGGGCAGTAGCCGACCATCCAGGCAGGGGCAGCAGGCAGAGGCGGTTTGGGGGCCCCTCGGGCTCGTCTTGTAAGTTCCTACTTGTCTGTCTCCCTATGTGTGGGGCCACAGAATGGCTTCACCCCCTTACATATCGCCTGCAAGAAGAACCACATCCGTGTCATGGATCTGCTGCTGAAGACGGGGGCCTCCATTGACGCTGTTACTGAGGTAGGAGAACCCCACAGACGGGCAGAGGCTTCCTGCCCGTGGTCTTCCTCCAAGAGCTTTCTGGAGAGTTGTTCTTTTTAGCTATGCGGGACTGCAGGACTGCGTGTGTCCGTGCGTGCGAGTTCAGACTGCTTGAAGGAACACATTGGGTGACCGAGACAAGGGAACGTGTGTCAAGTTTCAGGGAGCTTTCCAAGATCAGATGCATGTTTTTGAGTTGCAAAGCAGACAGAATCACCCTGCAGTGATTTTTTTTTTTCCCCCTCCAGCCATTACCCTGAAAGCAAACCTATTTCATTGAACTCTCTTTGCTTGGAAAACCATTCTGGAGCCCCTAGAAACAAGAAAGTAGATTGATCTGGCTTTCTCTTCTTTGTAGGAGCAGGAAAGGCTCCTCTATTCTCATTCCTCTCTTGTGTGTTCCAGTCTGGCTTGACCCCTCTCCATGTGGCCTCCTTCATGGGGCACCTGCCCATCGTGAAGAACCTTCTACAGCGGGAAGCATCACCCAATGTCTCCAACGTGGTAAGCCCACAGGGAGAGCTCGGAGGGGAGATGAGCTACTGATCCTGAGATCACCTCTCTGGGGAGAGAGCTAGAATTCTCACAATAGGAGAGCCTTCAGGTTTGGGGAGAATATGTGTAGGTCTTGAGCCGTTCCCAGTTAAATTTGTCACACTTCTGTCAGTCCTAGGAGTTTTCTTTTAGACAATAATTTGGGAACTTCTGTAAGTGTTTCTGGGAAAGCATTTACAGTATTTAACATTCATCAGCTCTGAGGTTTGCTTTTAAAGTATACCTAGAACACACACGCGTGCAAGCACACACACACACACACACACACACACACACACACCACACACCAAGTGTCAGCAAGCTAAAGGCTAAAGTAGCTGCTTGTTGGAACAACTCCACCTCTTGGACGAAAACCCAACAAGTTACCCCACATTGGCACTTTGGAACTCCGTGTGTATCTTTTTGGAAACTCGGCATGGGTTAACATTTCTTTAATTCTGTGGTTTTACAGAAAGTAGAGACCCCGCTGCACATGGCAGCCAGAGCAGGACACACAGAAGTAGCCAAATACTTGCTCCAGAATAAAGCCAAAGTCAATGCCAAGGCCAAGGTGAGTTCTGGAGATGGGAAGGATCCTGGGATATAAGCAATTCGAGGGCAGTGAGGAGAAATCCTTCCGTATTAGAGGCCTGTGGCACAAAGGTTCCTCGCCATGGCCACGGGGGTTATCCTGAATGCTCAGGTTCTGCTTTGCAGGGGTTCTGAGAAGGCCGGGGGTATGTCTGCATCAGAGCTGTCCTGTTCGTTAGGGTAATGAAAGCCCAAAGAGCATGGGCGGCCTGCAGCATTTAGGGCGGCCTGCAGCATTTCATGGCCGTCACAGTCATGGTATAAAAAGAGAAGCAAATTTTGGAGAAAATGTTACCACTGAAAACCAGTCAGGAATTACTTGCTCTAAAAAATGGAAGATGCCCCCTTGTTGGAAAAATATTCTCCAGGGATTGGGCGAGTGAGCAGTGAGAATTGCTACTGAATTTGCAAGGCGATTGGCTTTGACCGAGATTGGGTTTTCTACTCTTCCCGTGACAGAGGCTCTGTTTAGAGTTAGAACCATGGTTTGTGTCTGGGCCGCGCACAGGGCCCTCGGCACAGAGACCTTAGCCTCGAACCCCTTCAGCATCAGGGGAGGAGGAGGAGCAAGGGTGGGAAGAAAACGTCACCTCTCCCCTTTAGCGGTTCAGGCTCCCACGGCCCTGTTCAAGCAGAAAGGCCAGTATCCTCTCCCATGTGACTTGGGACACAGGACGAGTGCCTGTGACACTGTATGAAGCATTTAAATACACTGCCTGCTTGATCCTAACCAGAGCCCTGAGAGGTAGATTACTGTTCCCATTTTACAAATGGAAAGGCTGAGCCTTGAGGCCGTTCAATAGAAATAACCGCCAACTTGTAAGAGTACAAGTTAGCAGAGTAGTTGGGAGGATTAAATGAGAGAGCGTATCTGTTTCTGTAACTCAAACGCCTGATTTGAATCCCAGCTCTTCATCTTCCTAGCTGCGTGACCTTGAGAAAGTCACGTACCCTTTCCGGGCCTCACCCTCCTTCTTTGTAAAGTGACTGGATTAAGAAACCTTAGTATTCCCTGTTCTTTGTTTTCCCTTTGGGTTCCAGGATGACCAGACCCCGCTTTACTGCGCGGCTCGCATCGGTCACGTAAACATGGTGAAGCTTCTGCTAGAAAATAACGCCAATCCCAACCTGGCCACCACTGCCGGGCACACTCCCCTGCACGTCGCAGCCCGGGAGGGCCATGTGGAGACGGCCCTGGCCCTTCTGGAAAAGGAAGCATCCCAGGCATGCATGACCAAGGTACAGCCTCCTTCCTCCGGTGCCCGAGAGCCAACTGGCTAGTCACCGCTGGGCCTGGGGTGTGGGACGGGCGTTCCGGCCTGGTTCTCCTGATGCTGAAAGCAGCTGGGAGGACCAGCACCCCTAGACTGGCCACCATCTGTGAGCCCAGTGGGCTGTCCTTCCCTAGAAAGTTGGTAAAACTGTCATTTCTCATCTACCCAACAAGTCTTCATCCCTTTATCATGGGCCAGCTTTTAGCTCTAGACAAATCAGGTTCCAGAATATGAGAAGGACTCAGCCCTTGGCCTCCACTAGCTCGCAGTGGAGGTGGTTTTACAGGTCATCACTAGCCATGCAGGTGGTAGGTGGGAGAGGAAATCTGCTGATTTCTGGGGCCTTGGCCTCGGGGAGAGATTGGGATGGCCTTTACGTGCTTGGTGTCCCCCTGCCGGTGAGGGTGGCATGTCTCCTTTACCACGGGCTCTTGCTCTCTGCGGGGACAGCTTTCTCGCCCCCCCCCCACCCCCGTTCTGACGGCCTGTGTTTCTCCTCAGAAAGGATTTACCCCTCTCCATGTGGCGGCTAAGTATGGGAAGGTTAGAGTGGCCGAGCTGCTGCTGGAGCGGGACGCACATCCCAACGCTGCCGGCAAAGTGAGTTTGAACTTCTCTCCCTCTCTCAGCGCTGAGGCCAGAGCAAAGGGTACACTCCACGGCTTGCGCCTCTTGTGTCCGTCTTCTGAATGGGCAGCCCTCTGGGGGGAAGGGGCCGTGGCAGGACTGTCTTTCTGACAAAGGTCTGGTGCTCTTAGAAAAGCCTGGTGGCCTTCTCTGAGCTGGGGTAGGGGTGCTGCTGCTACCCCCCCCCAACCCCTGCAGAACAATGCGGGGGCCCCCAGGTCTGGCAGGGTATGCTCTTGAGTGACTTCAGATAGAGGCTGGGTTTGGAAGGACTTCTAACCAGATCGTATGATGTATAAAAGAATATATACAGAGCCCGAGACGGTGCTGCTGATAACCGAAGGGAACGTGGAAAAGCCAGCTGAGTGAACGCTATTGTCTCTGTGGTCTTGTCCCTGCAGAATGGCTTGACTCCCCTGCACGTGGCCGTCCATCACAACCACCTGGACATCGTCCGGCTGCTGCTTCCCCGGGGCGGCTCCCCGCACAGCCCGGCTTGGGTAAGGCTGGCCCTAGTCCACACGCCGGGGGCTCCAGCCCCAGACCTGCTCTGAGCCTGGGGCCCCTGCAGGGCAGGTCCCCGCAGCTGCCCCCATTGGGAATGGCTGTTCCAGGAGCGGCTGGAGGGCTTTCATGTTTTGCTTGTATTTCTACCTCTGAGATCTTGCCTCCTTCCCACAAACGTTACCTGCAGTAACTGCTGCTATTTGGAGATGGGGAGCGAGGTGGGACGTGGGTAACACTTCTCAGCAGCAGGTTACCTCACAGAGGTGGGATTCGTGTGACACAACATTTGGGTTCCCCAAACCACAGCATGTGAGCCGAGCTCTGTCAGCCGAGTCCTGGCAGCTGGCTGTCCAAGGTCAGCGTGTCCAGACACCTCCGGGGCTGGCAGGCCCTGCTGTCAGGTTCGGACTCCATTTGGTGCTGGCAGCACAATGGCCCCAGTCTGAGAAGTAGCCAGGGGGAACCTGCCAGAGCCTTGAAGCAGGGGGGCCTGTTTCAAGTGGGAATAGTCACCCCCAAATGCATTTCCTGTATGAGTTCAGACTTGGAAATCGAGGTGTTTTTGTAACAAGGCACACCCACGTATATATGACCTGGTGGACCTGAGGCTGGTGTGCTCGCCCCTGAAGGACGCTGCCCTGGGGAGCAGGTTCATTGCCTCTCAGGGGAACCAAGTAAAGGGAGTTGACTGGGCTTGCTTATGGAAGATCAGACTTGCAGTGGGTGGGGCGGGGGGGGCTAGTACTAGGTGAAGGGATAAAGCTGGACGTGGGGATCATTTGGGGGGACAGGCTGCCCTGTGTGGGACCAGAGAGCGGGCGGAGTTAGTCTGGGAGGGGTGGGGGCTGATAGCCAGCAGGGGAGGAAGGGGGAGGGGAGAAGGCAGAACTCAGACACTATGATCCCTGCCCTTGCTTGGGGAGCTCCCTACAGGGCAGCCAAGACTCAGAAGACCAGCAGGGAGAGCACACCCCAGCGCTCAGCCTTGTGGCAGGGGGAGCCTGGGGCGGGGGAGGGGGGATGGGGGGGTTGGTGTGTGATGACAGCTGACACGTGCTGACTTCAGTGGGAACACAGCCCAAGTCAGGGGGGAAATCAGCTCGGGCGTTCAGTTTGTCTTCCCTCCTCAGAACGGATGCTCATCTGAATTTTCCAGCATCACTCTGCCGGAGACACAGCGTCTCCCAGACACCTCTGTCTCCTTGGGCTCCTGTCCCCACGGTTGTAGCAAGCCCACGTCACTGTGTAGACAGAGCACGCGGCCCTGCTAAGATGTGGCTTACTCCTGCCTCTAAAAATAAAGAGCCGGACTCCCCGCCTCCGCACTCCCCTCCTTATATAAAAGAAACTGGAGCCAGGTTCATGGTATTTAAAGAGAACCTTCTCCGAGTACAAACCTTGTACAGATGGGGTTTGTTTCCATGGCAAAAAATAGTTTCCCAAGGAGTCTGGCAATTTTGTAGAATTTCACATGCAAATCTCTGTGCACCCAAACCAAACCCTCCCCCTTCTAATTTTGATGCTAATGTTTTAACATTTAGGCAGATTTCTTTCCAGCATGTATGCTTCAGGATGAGCTCATTTCCTTGGGGAAGTAGACCTTTTCAGGGCACACAGCTCTCCCTAACCTCTCTGCCCAGACACCCCTTGTCCTTGTCACCTACAGAAGGTCATTCATTCCCTTTAATCCTGCTTTTTGGGAAGTGCAGAGGGGGTAGTCTCTGTTCTGAGACTGCCAGCTGCTTCTGTATGTCAGTTTAACCCAGGGTCACCTTGCCAGGACTGGGTGCTGCTTTTGCCAGTGCGGACGCCCACAGCTGCCCAAGGGACCTGGACGGCTGATTATGCTGCCGTGAGGTTCCTGCCACTTGCTCCAGGTCCTCCCTTTGTCAAAACAGGTCTGAATAACCGTTGCTTTCGTGCTGTGGATGCTTGCTACAGACTGGGCACCGGCTAGAGCTTCAGCTACCCCTGCCCCCAGTTCCTCCTGTGGACAGCACTGAGAAGCAGGCGTTTGCTGATGCTTCCCTTACAGAGAGAGTGACCTCCTTTTGGGGAGGGCTCCAAATCTCAGGTTCCAGCCAGCCAGCCACACCTCTTTCTTTGCTCTCTGTTGATACAACCCAAACATTATTTTATGGAGTGAACATTAGAAACAAAATGTTGATCTCGTTATGGGAACACAGCTGAAAAAGAATGTATTCTCATTTTTTTTTTTAAAAAAAGAACACTCGAATGAGGTTACATAATTATTCAAAGGAAATTATTTTTTTTTATTCAATTTAATTCTTGGGGTAAATTAACAACTTTCCATTTCCCCACGAAATCCACTTTTTGAGTGGCTCTTCCCCTGTCCTCTGATGCTATAAAGCTGAAATGTTCCTATACCATCAGACCCCTTTTTTCCTCTTTCCTATTCCCGATCAGTGATCCTGGAAGAATCAGAAACATTGGTTTGCACAGTCTGACAGAGGTTGGCGGGGAGGTTCCGTTCTCTGGGGTCATCTGGAGAATGCTGGCCAAGTTGGGGAAACCAGATGTCTTAGGTCATGTGCTCTGGGATTGGCCGGCATGTGTTTTGAAAGTCGTGGGTCCTGCTCAGAGGTCCTCAGGCCTGGCCTCTCTTCTAGGCCTGAATGTTAGCAGCGGCCAAAATGTGGTCCCTGGTTCAGGAGCCTCAGCCTCCCCTGGAAACTTGTGAGAAATGCAGAATTTGGGGCCTCCCTAGATCTTCTGAGTCAGAATCTATGTTTGAGCAAGATCTCAAGTGTGTTGTGTCCACATTGTGGTTTGAGAAGCACTCTTCCCGCCGAAAGAGCCTCAGCTCTGGGATCTGAAGGCCTGCGTGGGTTTCCTGTTGTTCATTTACTAGGTGACATTAAGTAAGGTACTTAACCTCCCCGAGAGTTGACCTCTTTAGCCACAAAATGAGATAATTAACAAAAATGCCTGCTTTTCCTGCTGTATGAGGAACCACGTAGGCAAAAGGGCTTTTCAACAGTGATGACCAAAGCAGCTTCATCTGTCTGCAGCAGGACGAGGAGCTTTCCCTGGAATGTAAACCCATGTACTGCTTCCTTCACTGGGAAAGTCTTCCTCCTGGGGCGGGGGGGCGGCTGAATAAACAGTATGTGGTGTCATAGTCATTTACTCTGGGCCAGGCTCCTTCATCTTGTCATGGCCTCGGACGTCTTGTAAACCAGTTCATGGCAAAACCATACACAGGTTTATTACTTTTATATTTTTATTTTGGAAGGCATCTTCACATAGACCATCCTATTTTATCCATCCAACAGCTGCAAGAAAAGAACAAGTCAGATGTCATTATCCGCTTTCAATGTCTTTTAAAAAGACAGAAGGATGTCTGGAGGTCCCTGGCTCTCCAGTCACCCAGCTAGTTAGCGCAGAAGGAGGGCTGATGCCAGAGTCTCGGGTTCCTTGCTGGGGATACCTGTCCTTAAACCAGCAGCCCCGGCCCACAAGCCCAGGGGGAGCCTGGGGCCTGTTGCACAGGGAGAGAAGAGGGCTCTGATCCTTTTTCTTCCTGAAATGTCTGGGGCAGGGTGCCCGGGTGCGGGGAGGGTGGGGAATGGTTCTTGCAGGCAAGAGCCTTTCATCGACTTGCCCAGACTTCCAGTTCTTCTCTGAGCTGCCTGCTCGAGTCCTAGCTTTTCTGGTAGCGGAGCACAACCTTCAGAGCAGTCTGCCGGAGCTTGAACACAGAAAACAGGGAGTGAGGGGAGGCCCAAGACATTTGCTGGCTGGGGGGGTGGTGTGGATTCCCTGAAAAGGGTCTCTGAATCAAAGGGATTTGGTTGGTTGGTTGGTTGACTTTAACTGCTCTCCTTGGTGACTCCAGCTCTGCTCCGCGGGTGTCCAGCCGGCCAAGAAGCTGGCCTTGCCCTCCCTCCGAGGAGGGGACATTTCAGGCGTGTGCTCATTCTTGTCTGCCCAGCATGCTTGTAACCTGCCTCCCGGTGCTGCTTCTGTTGCAGAATGGCTACACCCCTTTGCACATTGCGGCCAAGCAGAACCAGATGGAGGTGGCCCGCAGTCTGCTGCAGTATGGGGGGTCGGCGAACGCTGAGTCGGTGCAAGGCGTGACCCCCCTCCACCTGGCCGCCCAGGAGGGTCACGCGGAGATGGTGGCTCTGCTACTTTCGAAACAAGCCAATGGCAATCTGGGGAACAAGGTAAACACGGCTTCCCAGATTGACCCTGTCATCTCGGTAATGTCCTCGTAGTCGCTAACCAGATGTTCTCTCTGAATATTGAGCACCTACTGTGTGCTCACGTTCTGAGTTAAGTGGGATGTGTGTGTGTGTGCATAATCCTTTACAACAGGCCTGTGTAGGCTTTATCTCAGTTTTATAAATGAATAAACGGGGCCAGGAGGTTTGCTCACTCCCCAGGTTGCATGACTCCCAGACTACCTGATACTAGAGCCTTTTCAGAGAGATTGATTCAAGGGTCTGCAAAAAGATTACTGTTAAAATCCATAGTACACTTTCCCAGATAGAGGCCAGTGTCTACCTTCAGGAATATAGTAAGTAATCTGGAACTAAATATTCTTCATTTCTTTTTTGGGGGGTGGGTACTAAATATTCTTTTTCTGTGGGGGAATATTTTGAAGTGCCCACCCGTATGCTAAACTAGCAGTTCCCACCCCAGGGACTGTTGGTGGGGGAGTACGGGTCCTTCCAAGCCTGCGCACAGCATTTTGGGAGAACGGGGCGCACGAGCATTTTCCTAGATGAGCTCGTCCTCGTTTTTCTCAGCTTCTCAAAGGAATGTGAGACCCCAGAAAGACCAAAAATCACTTATTTTTTTAAAAGAATGGTTTTATTGAAATATAATTTATACACAATAAAATTCATCCTTTTGACCTGTCCTGTTCGGTGGTTTTTAACTTATTTCAGAATCAGGCCGTCATCACCACTATCTAGTTCCAGAACACTTTCATCGCCCCACAAAGAAGCCTCATTACCCGTTGGCAGCCACTCCCCATTTCCCCCAAACCCCTCAGTCCCCACCAAATGCTAATCTGCCACCTCTTTGAATTGGCCCATTCTGGACACTGCATATCATGAAACAATACGAGGAGACATTTCTTTAGATGATAAGGGAACGGTTTCAGAAGGCAGGCATTTTAAGGGTAAGCAGATCTGTTAAAACCCTGTAGATCCATCAGCTCTTTCTGCACAGGTTTGGACAGGCCACCCCCCAGAGGGAACTGTCAGGGCGGACCGTGACAATGGATTTCGTGCTAGGTTTCTTGCTTGCGCCATGCCGTTTCACACAGGTTCTGTGAGGAGCCGTGAGGGTGATGGCGATTCCCCACACTGGAGACGCCCTCACTCATCCTCACGCCACCTCACACGTGGCGAATTATCGTGTTATCCTAAGAGTCAGGCAGGGTGCCCAGAGACTTGTGACTGAGGTAGGACTCTTCCCTGCCACCCACCCGGCTGCTCAGGCCTCAGCTGGGGACAGCTCCTGCTCACAGGCCTCCGGGTGGCTGACAGGAACGTGCAGAAGGCCAAGGAGGGTGAGGAGGGCGAGGGGAGTCTCTGGAGAGGGGACGGGTCCTGCCCCTGCCTCTGACTGAAGAATATCATAGCTCTGTTTGCCTCATCGTGAGGGGAGTGTATTGAGCAGGGTGCAGGGGAGAGACATTCTGGTGTGAGTGTGCACGTACCGGGCCTTGTCTCTGGTGCATCTTTATCCTCCTGAGAAAGGTGTGTGAGAACTCCCAAGAATCTGGTGCTGTCAGGGTCGGCAGGATCACCCATTCTGTGACAGCGCGACGTGGGCTGTGAGGGGCTAGTCACATTTAAATGGCACATGGTGCTTTCCAGTGTGTTTTATCTGTGTTTTCTCACAGGGACCTTACAGGTCAGGGATAGCCTCTATTTTCGAGATAAGGAAAGCTGGGTCTGGAGCTCATCTCAAATCAGGGAAGTAGAGAATGTTATAAATGGAAAGTTCCGTAAAGTTTATCTAGTTCAGAGGTCAGCAGATGAGGGCCCATGGGCCAAAACCGGCCCATTACTTGTTGGTATAAATAAAGTTTTATCAGAACATAGCCGTGCCTGCTTTCCTGTTGGCCATAGCTGCTTTCTCGCTATTACTGGTAGAGTTGGGTAGTTGTGAGAGAGACCTAAGCTTAGAATACTGACCATCTGGCCCTCAGCAGAAAACGTTGCTGACCTCTAATTTAGCTAAACCGCCTCATTTTTAAGGATAAGGATATGTGGCCCAGAGCCAGAAGAGCTCCGTCCCAGGTCACACAGCTGTTTGGGGGCCACGGAGCCATGTTGGGGTCCTAGCCTCAGTGCTCTTACATGGTGGCCCGGGATCCTTTACTGAACACAAGGTGATGAACTTCTTTTTCTTTCCAGAGTGGACTCACCCCCCTCCATCTGGTAGCACAAGAAGGCCACGTTCCAGTGGCAGATGTGCTCATCAAACACGGTGTCACAGTGGACGCCACCACCCGGGTAAGGCAGCCAGCTCGTGCCTATGTCCCTGTGGGCTTGCCCTCTCTGACCCCCGCCCCCGTGCATGCTCCTCATCCTGCCTGGCGCCAGCCTCCCTCCCACATCAGGGGTGGCCCGTTCACAGAGCTTTGAGACCCCAAGGGCTCAGCAGCCCATTCTTCTCTGCCACTTCCCAGGGTGGTGGTGGGGGCTGGAGACACCGATCCCAGTGAGCTTATTTTCCGGTGGGGAACTCCGAAGTTTGCTTAGACCTTTGAACCTCTATAGTGAGAAACTAAAAGGAACATTTAATCATGATTCTTTGACCTATCCTACATGAACAGCAGGTCAAAATGTCAGGCTTGCGTGGATTCGCTTGGAAATTCAGCACCTTTTATTCCAGCAGTTAGTTAAATTAGGAGCTCGACTCTGTGTGAACCACTTCTTTGTGTGAGGAGCTCTGTGGGGCAGCTGAGGATAACAGAAAGCACAACACACAGTGGGGGGTGGGGACCCCGCCTGGAGGACCCTCAGTCCAGTGTGGAGGGGACAGTAAGAGTCTGGGAGGGACCGCGGGTCAACCATGTGATGCTGAAGTCTCTTTGAGAAAGATCTAGCAGCTCCTTGACTCCCAACTGTCTGCAGCTTCCCCAAAAATCTGCTTAAAACCCCACAACGTGCTGGATCTTAGAGGCTTTTGTGATCTTTTGGGGTCCTGCATGAGAGATCCAATACTGTCAGTTAGAATTGGGGATCCCAGGGTCTGTTTCAAGATGGTTTCTGGGATCTGGAACCAGCAACCTGGGGACACTTAGGACATAAGGGCTCAGGGAACATTGGCTTGTCTGCTCTTAGGGAAGCACCCAACCATTCAGCAAAACGGATTCCTTGAAAATGAGCTCCCTCGCAGCCTGGGCTCCAGTCAGTCAGTAAATACCCCGAAGCTGCTTGTTTCAGGCAATGACCAGTTCCTATAAATTCCATTCCATTACAACTCAGTAACTTGGACAGGCTTTGTGGGGTTTTCGGATAGCGGGATCTCACCTTTCTAGTGGAAATAAGTATGCTCTTGTCCGAGTCGGCAACAACCTCTGTGCGACCGTGTGTCCCCCCCGGCCCCCCTCCCCAGCGGACGGCCCGATGGCAGCTCTCTCCCTCTGGACTGATGTCCTCTGGCTCCTGTTACCTGTTGCTCCCCGGCTTTGCCTGCTGCCTCCTCACACCTCTTCTCTGTCTCTCCCTCTACACGCTGCCTTGGATTGTGGGCCCCACTTTTTCTCTCTATGCTCATTCTTGTCCAGGATTTCCACCTCACATGGACGTCTTCTCACCTAGACCTCCTCATGGGGCTCAGGGTCCGTTTTCCAGTTGCCTACTTGGCATCTACACTTGGCACTCCCAGGCATCTCAGACTTCATTTGTCTGAAACCAAGCCCTGTTCCTTCCCAGGCAGCACGGCTCGCACCTTGTGGCAGCTGCCAGCCTTCCAGTGGGCTTCCCTGGCCATCCTCCCCTTTAAGGAGCTGTTCTAAGGATGGCAGTAATGCCCAGCCACAGTGGCTCTGGGGACGCCCGGCAGCCCCCCTGCTCCCTCATCCTCACTGCTTGCTTTTCAGATGGGTTATACTCCACTCCACGTGGCCAGTCATTATGGAAATATCAAGCTGGTGAAGTTTCTGCTGCAGCACCAGGCAGACGTCAATGCCAAAACTAAGGTATGGGAACACTGGAAAGCCAACCTCTATACTTCTTAAGTGCCAAATTAGGTGCAGTCAGAGTTATTCTGGGTGTGCCTGGGGCTCTGCCACAACATTAAGCTTTGACCCGTGAGGCAGAAATAGGGAAAATCCTTGTTTTAGTGGGCTGCACCTGGAAGACAGCTCTGTAGTATGGGGGAAGTTCTTTCTCTCATAGTTAGTTTATCCTTTACAGCAAGGATACAGTCCTTTGCACCAGGCGGCCCAGCAAGGACATACAGACATTGTGACACTGCTTCTCAAAAATGGTGCTTCCCCAAACGAGGTCAGCTCGGTAAGTACACACCAATTTCCTCAGTTTGGAAAAACACTTTCACGGGCGGCCCTGGGAGACTCCTGTTAACCACAGAGGTTCAGCCTCGCCTTACTGCCCATCTGGGGCCTGGATGAGCTGAAGCGAACTGTAGGTTCTAGTGAACTGTGAGTTTTCTTTTTCTTTCTTTTTTTTTCTTTTTTTAATTTTATTTATTTGAGAGAGAGCATGAGTGGGGGGGAGGGGCAGAGAGAAGGAGAAGCAGACCTGAACTGAGAACCCCGAGATCATAACTTGAGCAGAAGGCAGACACTTAAGCAACTGAACCACCCAGGCATCCCTGTAAGGTATCCTTTGAAGTACCATTTACGTTTTACCTTAATGTCAACATTACCTTTGAAACTCTTCGCGTACTATGTGAAGCTGCTGTCAGTATAGTACGTGTGAGCACAACCAAACGTCTCGGGTGGGTTCCTGCTGTTTGGGGGCTTCAGGGTGGTCTTTGGTGTCACAATCATAGTTGAGTAAGGCTTCCTCAACCGACACCACGAAGGCTTTTCTAGATCTTCCCCATGGTCACTTCTAGCTCTGAAAGCGTATGGACCTTTGATTGGAAATCAAGAACTCAAAAGGAAAATAAAGCTTCAACATTAGTTTACTTCCACGCAGCTCTGTCTCTTCAAATCAGAGTGAAAATATTCCCCTCCCCTGTTTCTGGTGATTATGATTTCTGATTGGCCTGAACAGTTCACTGAAGTGTGTATGGGTTATTTTAACTATTTTAACACTCAGACACTGGCACCCAAAGAACCAGTGCTGGGAGCAGTGAGAAGCATTGCTCTTCATGTTCGTATTCCAGAATCTTCCAGAACTGCATATGGTGCCTTCTGGACCCATTCCTTCCGGATGGTTTGGTCCCCCCTTGGCAGTTCGGGGCAGGTCCTGGCAAGACATCCCCTGTTCTCATTTCAAAACTCCCACGCTCAGTGCTGATTTAAAGGATCACTTTTCTTTCTTCTGCACGGGTCTTTGCAAGCCTGGTTGCTAACACCTATCTGGGCTCACACACGCGCAGGGGCCTTGCTCTGGGCTCTGAGGCACACAGCACGTCCACCTAGACCCTTCCAACCGAGGAGAACGGGAGTGTGGTCTGTGCAAAAAGGGCAGGGCTTGCCCCCAGGAGTCCCTTCCTTGTCTGATCCCGCCCTCTCTCTGTTGTCTTCCCCAGAATGGAACCACACCTCTGGCAATAGCCAAGCGCTTGGGCTACATATCTGTCACCGACGTGCTCAAGGTTGTCACGGATGAGCCCAGTTTTGTGGTATGTCAGCATCTCCACTGCACCCGCACCGCTCCCCCGGACACACGCGGCCTGACCGACAGGGCGCCCGCGTGGGTTATTCCCAGAAGGGGGAAGAGGAGCGCATTCTGGGGACAGGGCAGGAAGCCCCAGGCCAGCGTGGGGCGGGGACGGGGCAAGTGTTCTCCATCACGCGGGCTTGTGCTGCCACCTAGTGGCCAGAAGAGTTAGGGCTGTGAGCGGACCGAGGGGGCAAAACGCAAGGTGGTTCGGGAAAAGAGAGGGGGATGGGGGAAGCTGGCGGTGCCTGTTTGTGCCCTCGCCAGACATCAGCTGTCAGGCAGAGGGCAAAGACGAACCTCCTTTCCCACCTCCTTCCTGCCTCCACAGTCATAACCCAGCAATTCAGTCTTCGGTAGTTCAGCTGGGTCACTGACAGGGCCCACTGTTCTGCCTGGGTTCTAGTCTCTGCTTTTTCTCAATTTAGTTAACCAGTGACAAGCATCGGCTGAGTTTCCCTGAGACGGTAGATGAGATCCTGGATGTCTCTGAAGATGAAGGTAAAGTCTGGGATTAACAAAAAGGGTCGGGGGACAAGTCAGACTGAAGGGAGCACGGTGAGCAGGTGAGCCCTCCTCGCTGGGGGCTTCAGGCTACCTGCCCCACCTCACACCCTCGGTCTGCCGGTTGGTATCAAAGCCAGAGAGAACCGCTTTTTAACGAGGGTGACTGTTACCAAAAATCCTCCTTTAGTGTAACTTGAGGAGAAGCAACAACTGACATCTTGGAGATTAAAATACGAAATTCCGTGAAGTTTCATAAAAAATATGTGTTTATGTATGTAATACATGGGGTTCAATTCCATTCAGATCAACTCTCAGACTGTAAGGAACTGCGATAAAATTTTGCCTGAGATTTTCCTTGTGCTTTGAACCAATGACAAGCTATTCGTTTAAATTCTGTAAGAATGTTTTCTTAGGACGCTACTCTTCTGACCCCTCATGCATGGGTCAGTAAGCTTTGGAGTGTATCCGTTTTATGGAATGAGTAGCGTTTCGGCTTCTGTGGCCCACAGAGTGCTTGTGGTATTTTTTTCCTGCCCCACATAAGCCCATCTCCTCACGGAAGTCTGAGGGGACCCCTTGTGATGTGAAATCAGTGGGGTGGGTCTGGATTCGCCCTCCAGCCCCTGGCGATATAACCCTGTCGTGGAGATGATTAAGGCCCCCGTTGCGTCCCCTTTAATGATATGCCTCTTGATTTAACTGACTTCAATCCTGTCCTTTCTTAAACTTGGCTCTTCTTTGCTTTCCAGGAACTGCTCATATAACTATAATGGGTATGAAACACTTTCTGTTCCCTGTGGCCCTTTCTCACGACTGCATTCCACCCTACACAATCCCAGCTCTCACTAATCCATTCCTGCTTTCCACCCTCCTCTGATGGCTAACAGTCTGGAGCCAGGAGCTTGACTCTAACAGGAGATATACACCCGTAAGATCCATGCCCAGGCGGGTGGCTCCCGCCTGTCCATTTCCGTGTCTGTGCCCATGCCACCGTGTCCGTGATCATGACTGCATGAGCCGTTCTTCCATTCTGTCAGCTCCAGATCCCAGAGCCGGGCCACTCACCACCAAGTGACAGGAAGTGACACTGCAAGGTCGAGGGCTCCCACTCCTGTCCCAGAAAGGAGAGAGAAACAAAGAGGCAGTGTGCCCTGCAGGCGTAGCTTGAATCTCTTTGGAAGGGACTTAGGAAATAATGAGGTTTTGGCTGCCGTGATTGCCAAGAACCCGAGAGCCCTTCAGAATGGACAGGTCCAGTCCCACCATAGCTGATCCTTTCCTAGCCTGCTGTGTGGCAAAGGACAGAATCGAATCTTTCCTTGGTGTCTGCGCACCCTGCGAGGGCAGCTGTGAGGGGCACCTTGTCAAGCCAAGAAAGTTCTTTCTGGGCTGTGTTTTTTGTCTTCCACAAAGCCTGGCATAGACTAAGTGGTTAGGCACCCTGGCTGCCCTGCCCCGTGCCCCGGGGCTAGAGGAACAGGCCTGGCCGAAGACACGGTCAGTGGTCCCCTTGGAGCAGCAGGGACCAGCACGGAGAGGAGGAGCAGGAGAGCGCTTTTAAAAAAAAAAAAAAAGTGGAGCCCTCCCTCCAGTGCCTCACCACAGCTTGTGTGGTTTCAGGGGAGGAACTCATCTCCAAGGCTGAGAGGCAGGATTCCAGGGACATAGATGAAGAGAAGGAGCTGCTGGACTTCGTGCCGAAGCTGGACCAAGCGTAAGGAGCGCGCGTAGCGTGGACGCGCAGGTCGAGCCCTGGGACCCAGGAGTGGGACTCCCGACCGCATGCCCTGGACGGGGACAGGGACAGGATGCTGGGGCGGTCAGGCTGGGAAGCCAGATGCTTAGGATCAGCAAGCTCTGTGCCTCGATGGCCAGTCAGTGACACGGAAACCCGTCCAGCCGTGTGTCCCTTCCTCTTCCGGGACCCTGCTCCCAGCTTTCTTCCTCCCCATCTCGGACCCCTGCTCACAGCCCCTTTTTCTCCTGCACCTCCAGTTTCCCACCAGAAATGTCCCCTGAGGAAAGTTCACATTCACCGAGGTGGCCAGGCTAAGCTCACACGCTGACCACGTCCCTCTGTCACCATGTTGCCCTAGGGAGGCCCACCGAGGGTTTGTGTCTTCCTGGAACACACCCCCTTCCCCCGCTGGGGTTGCTGGGAGTTATTCCCATGTGGGTCCTTCGGCACACAGGGAGGCCTGGAGAATTAATCTAAAAGCAACACCTCTGTAGAAACACGGAGTCTTTCCTGGGTATTTTCTGAAAAAACAGATATTTGCTGGCCTAGTCCATGGCTTCTACTCAATAGGGCAGGGGGCCAGCGGGAAGTGAAACCCCCAGTATAGTTAGTCCATTAGTATTTACTGTAAAAATAGGAATCTCAGAACTCAACACCATGAGTATTGACCACACGCCAGCTAGGACGAAACACGAGACTTGGTCCAACATAAACAATTGACCCATTTATTTGGTGGGATCACCGCACGCACACCTGGAGAATGAGCTGTCCAAGCCAGTCAGAGCGAGGGACCTCCCTGCAAGGGCTCTGAGGCTGGGAACAGGAGATAAGTGTGAGCGAGGGCTTCAGGCAGGAGGCAGCCATGTCGCTTGGCCTTCGAAGGATAGCTGGGCCCCAGGGAGAGGCTCTGAGGCGAGGGGAAGAGGCCGGTCCCTGCGAGCGGATGAGTAGTATGGCCTGTGTGGTGGGCTCTTTGGGGTGCGGCATAGAGGGCAGTGGGGGGAGAGGTTATTGGGGGGTACAGAGCGTTTTTGTGAGGCCTCCCAGTAAGTGAGGGCCACGTAGAAGGGTCATCCTTCTGACTTCCCAATGTTCTGGGCGTATAGGGTAGAATCACCAGCCATCCCTAAGATCCCTTGTGTCACACCTGAGACTGTGGTGATCAGAGCGGAAGAGCCGGAACAGGTAAGAAGCACCTTTTCTCTTCCTTCCCGTCTGCAGAGAGCGGGTACCCGGGACAGTGATGGTTTTGAGACGACCTGCAGTATGACGGGAACTATGCATTCAGAGGCCCGTGGCCCTTACCGGGCTCTCAGATCCCTCAGATCCTTGCTTCCACGGGCTGCTTGCTGACCGCTGTCCTGCCTGAGTTCTTATCCCAGATATGAATGATAGGAGCCTCTGAGAGCCCAAGGGTGTGTGAAACACGCTCGTTCAGTCACGAGCGAGGCTGAGAATTGACGCCAAAAATTCTGGCTCTGAAGCCCGTGCTATCCGGGCCACAGCCCCCACCCCCCACTCCCCTGATGCACAGGCTCAGCGTAACCTGGGGCAGCAGGTCACAGTGCTAGAGAGGCAGCCGTGGCCGAACTGCCGGCACAGTCGCAGGCCTCCTCTCCTTCACATCTGTTAGAAAGGGGTCAGTCTCTGCCTCCCCTGCCTCAAGGGATTATTGGGAGCTGATACAGACAGGAAGGGACGTCAGAGAGTGCCCCCCGGGGACTGTTCGTCGCCATAATCCCCGACTTGGTGGCTTCCCTCGATGCCACCTGAATTTGTCCCAGGAAACAGCGGGGTGGTTTCAAACAATTTAATTCCCCTTGATTTAATCATAGGTTGTTTGGCACCTTTTTTGTTTTTTCTCTGCCACGGCAAGGGGGTTTTCTAGAATAAAAAGCAGAGTGGCGTTTGGACGTTGGAGTGGGTTGCCCTAAGACCGGGTAACTGAGCCGGGCATGGCCCGTCTTCCAGCCACGGTGGGTCTTGGCCTCTGCCACCCCAGGGCTCTGTGTCTCCCGGCAGTAGCCACAGCCCCAGACAAAGCTGGCGTGTGGGGACAAGGCAGCTACGAAGCTGTGCAGTCAGCCATTCCATGCTAGTGTGTGTCACAGAGCTGTGATGCTGACGTCACTCACGGGGAGGGATTTGGGAGGTGGGATCAGCTATGGCCCTGGCCCAGCTCTGACCCATTCCCTGATGCTGCCAAAGACAACGACGAGAAAGTCCCCGAGTTGACCTGTGCCCTGCTGTTCTGTGGCCGGCCCACTCTCCTCAGCCCCTTGCTAAATCAGGAGCTCAAGCCAGTGGGTATAGCTGGATTCCTACTCTGTGCCCTGCTCCGGGCTTGATGTGAGAACCGTGCGACCACGCCCACCCCCGCTGGCTGAGGAGCAGATGGGCCAGTGGGAAGGGTGGGCTCGGACACAGGGCGTGCAGGAAGAATCCCTGTCCCGGTGCTCGATCGTGCTGCATGAAGCCTTCTGGGTTAGAGTCATGGGAAAGCTTTGTGTAGGAGGCAAGTCGTGTGGGTGGGTGGACAGGGCCAGCGAAGGAGAGGGGCAGGGGCATCAGGCCCCCCTGGGAGCAAGAGCAGGGTTGGAATGAACCCAGAAGGGACCAGGGCCAGACTCAGACCCTGCTGGCTTTTGTGAGTGCTTGTGATATGCAAGTCCCCAGGCGTGGCAGCCCCAAGTCCCTGCCACCGCAGTGTCATGAGGGGCAGGGACTGTCCCATTTACAGATGAGGCCACAGGAAGTCCCCAAGGGAAGGGTCTGCTCTGGTCACCTCCTGTACCTCAGATGTCTTCCTGGCGAGTAGCTTGCTCAAGCTAAGTAGCTAGTAGGTGATGGTGCCTGGCTCCAGTGGTGTGTGAAAACCAAGCTCCCTAGAACGGGTTTCACACTGGGGTGTGGCTGGAGGGAAGAGTGGAATGGTCTGCCACGTATGACCTAAAAGGAGCCAAGGAGAAGCCATGATGGTAGGATGAAGTCTGGGCTTCCTTTTCAACTCCAGGAAAGCCTTGTCCCTAAAGGTTCAGTGGTGAGTGTGTGGGACTACTTCCTCCATCCGGTCACTTGCTTCCTGGCAAGGAGAGCTCCTGAGCCCCCCCAGCCCAGAGCACCACCCCTGAGCTAGCCAGCCCCCGTGGCCCAGGAAGTGATGGGACATCTGTCCTTCCTCTCCTCTTCAGGCGTCTAAGGAGTATGACGAAGACTCACTCATCCCCAGCAGCCCGGCCACAGAGACCTCAGACAACATCAGCCCCGTGGCCAGCCCCGTCCACACAGGGTGAGTGAGCCCTGTGACCGGGCCTCGAGGGTTCTGGGTCCTCCCTCTCCGCGCCGCAGAGCGTGCGCAGAAGCCCGACATGGATCTGCCTGGGCCGTAGGTTCCTGGTGAGCTTCATGGTGGACGCCCGAGGAGGCTCCATGCGGGGGAGTCGGCACAATGGCCTGCGGGTGGTGATCCCCCCCCGGACGTGCGCTGCCCCCACGCGCATCACCTGCCGCCTGGTCAAGCCCCAGAAGCTGAGCACGCCGCCCCCACTGGCCGAGGAGGAGGGCCTGGCCAGCAGGATCATTGCGCTGGGACCCACGGGGGCCCAGTTCTTAAGGTGAGAGGTCACTCGCGCTGGACGTGCGTGGACGCCATACGAGTCCCCAGCCCGTCCCTGCCCTGCTGGTCGGTCACGGCCGCTTCCGCGGCAGCCACCCACAACCAGCCTGGCCTCCGAGCAGAGGGAGAGGCAAGCCCCGCACCAGGCCTTGGCCTCCCCTCCCCTTCTCCAGACACACCAAGGAGTGTATAGACAGATGCCGCTCACTGCTCTCAAATTGTACAGGACTGAGAAGATGGGGCTCCTTTGGGGGCCCCCAAGGGTTTAATTCTTTAAGCTCTAAAGTGGCATTTCTAGAAGACAGCGCTACAGCGTTGCCCCCCAGGACAGGATCAATGGGCTTCAGGGCCCTATTCCTTGCCTTTTCTGAAGCGAAGTGCGGAGCTCTGCTTGAGCTGGTTACGTGTCAGGCTCCATGGACGGTAGCGGTCATCTGTCTTGCGCTGGGAGCCTGCCCGCCCACCGTTGTCCAGTGCCATCCCCGCCGCTGAGCTCCCGCCACAGCCGGCAGAATGCTTTGGTGTGGACTTTCCCTTTTCCGTGGGATCATCGAAGCCTCCCTCTGAGGGAAATGTCATCAGCACTGGTGAACAGAGGAGGCAGCCGAGGCTAGGAGAGCTTTGGTCCCCCATCTGGGGACATACAGGGATGTCCAGTGGGTCCTTGGCATCAGGTCCAAGGTCTGGGTAACTAGGTTAATAGGTGAGCCTCCGCTGTGGCCGTGGCAGGAGGGCCCCCTGTGAAATGGGATGGAATCCTACGCTCGCCATTCCCCGGGGGCCCGGCAGCGAGTGGGGGGCTCTTGGAACCCAAGGCAGGTCTCTTTCCCTGCCGGGACCTGCCCCTGGGGTGGCCTCGCTCTGGCTGCAGGATCTCTTCTCCCTGCAGGTGGGGACACACTGTTCCCCTTCTCCTGTCCTTTCCCCTGTGCCTAGCTGCCTGCCTGCCGGCATGCACACCCCCCTCCATGTCCCTTGCCCCCACTCTTCTCTGTTCCCTCAGCCCCGTGATCGTCGAGATCCCGCACTTCGCCTCCCATGGCCGTGGGGACCGTGAGCTCGTGGTGCTGCGCAGTGAAAACGGCTCTGTGTGGAAGGAGCACAGGAGCCGCTATGGAGAGAGCTACCTGGATATGGACCAGATCCTTAACGGGATGGACGAAGGTAGCGGCCCCAGGGCAGCCTCCTTCAGAAGGGGGATTTGTGCTTGCAAAGTTAGGGTGGGGCCGCCTGGGGTCAGGGGAGTGGGAGAAACTGGAGTTGGCCCCAGCAGGTCCAGTTCCGGGTCCCTGGGGCATCTAAGTGGGCGCCCAGATCCCCCATGCCCGCGGAGGGGCCGTGCCTTAGGAGCCAGGGACGAGGACGTCCTGGGGACCCAGGGGCTGAGCCTGCAGCCGGTGTGACGGGGGCGGGCGGCGCTGTGCCGTGTGATTCCAGAGCTGGGCAGTCTGGAGGAGCTGGAGAAGAAGAGGGTCTGTCGCATCATCACCACCGACTTCCCTTTGTACTTCGTGATCATGTCGCGGCTGTGCCAGGACTATGACACCATTGGCCCCGAGGGGGGCTTCCTGAAGAGCAAGCTGGTCCCGCTGGTGCAGGCCACGTTCCCTGAAAATGCTGTCACCAAGAGAGTGAAGCTGGCTCTGCAGGTGACACGGCTCTCTTTCTTGCCCCCCACCGGCTCAGACAGAGTTCCTGGAGGATGGGAGGAATTCAAGGCCCCCAGGAGGACAGCCCTCTTCCCCAGCGCGTCCCCCCACTCTTGTCTAATGCCTTAAAATTCCAGTTAGAGGTATGGCCTTCAACCTCCAAAGAGAGGAAAAGGCAGGTGCTGCCTGTTAAGTTGCAGAACACCCCTCCCCCCACCATAGGGCATGCAGCCACAAGTCTTCCTGGAGAGCTACCTAATTCGGGGCAAAGACCAAATCATCCCTCGAATGAGATGCAGGAGGGAAAGGGGGAGAAAGGGCTCTAGAAAGACAGCCGAGCAGTGACCTCAGCCCAGAGTCAGCTTGTGCTCAGCAAAACCGATCTGCAGGGTCTGACAGTGGAGGGCCCCCCCAGCCCCCCAGGAAACTTGGCCCTCTACGTAAACAGCCTGCTGTCCTTTTGGGGGTGTGCTGGCCCTCGCGAGTAAGGCCCTCTGCTCCTCGAGGCTGAGGGTCCACCTTTGATGCCTCGCAGGCCCAGCCTGTGCCGGATGAGCTGGTCACCAAACTCCTGGGCAACCAGGCCACGTTCAGCCCCATTGTCACTGTGGAGCCTCGACGCCGGAAGTTCTACCGTCCCATTGGGCTTCGGATCCCACTCCCTCCTTCCTGGACGGACAACCCGAGGGACAGCGGGGAGGGGGATACCACCAGCCTGCGCCTGCTCTGCAGTGTCACTGGTGAGAGGCGTCCCTTTTGCCTCTGTTCCACCTTCTGGGCAGCCACAGCTCCCTGTGGCCACACTCAAGGGAGACGGGAGAGGGTGAAGCTGGCCGTCAGCTTTGCTATGGCTTCCCTAAGGACGTGCTCTTGGAAGGGAAGGAGGGAAGGGGATCCATGTGAGAAGAGCCCCCTCCGTGGACTGGCCCTCTGACCCCTAGAGGAGAAGTGGCCAGGAGGAGCGGGAGAGTGTGTGAGCAAAGCTGTGCTCAGGCCCCCACCGAGGGGCCCGGCTCTGCCCTTCCACACTCTGCCCTTAGCATCTCGCCAAGCTCCGTGTCTGCCATCTGAACGCCGTCCGCCAGCCCGTCTTTGCTCCCGTTACAGGAGGAACAGACCAAGCCCAGTGGGAAGACATAACGGGGACCACCAAGCTTGTGTATGCCAACGAGTGTGCTGCCTTCACCACCAACGTCTCTGCCAGGTAGGGCGCGGCCCCCCTAGCCCAGAGACCCCAGACCCTCTACCAAGGGGATCAGCGCTGACCCTCCTCACGCCCCATCCTCATGCTTCAACCCTCCCGTCCCGGGCTTGAAACCGAGACGGGGCCCTCCGCTGCCCCTTTGCACACAGAGGCCGCACAGTGACCAGCGGGCGTGTCAGAGCAGCCATCACTAGGGTGCAAAGGTGCCTTCGGTCGGCACAGAGCTGACACTCTCCATCGGACACACTTCCGATCAGCCCCCTCTGTCTAGGTTCTGGCTGTCCGACTGTCCTCGGACTGCCGAAGCTGTGAACTTCGCCACTCTGCTGTACAAGGAGCTCACCGCGGTGCCCTACATGGCCAAGTTCGTCATTTTCGCCAAGATGAATGACCCCCGTGAGGGGCGTCTGCGCTGCTACTGCATGACAGACGATAAAGTGGACAAGACCCTGGAGCAGCACGAGAACTTCGTCGAGGTCGCTCGGAGCAGGGACATAGAGGTACCGTGCCTGGCTGTGCCCGTTCTCACCACCGGGCGTGCTCTTACACTACCCCTGCCCGCAGACTGGGGAACCCGGGCTGGAGAGGTGAAGTCACCCTCCAAGGTCACACGACTAAGGAAAAGGCAGAGGAAGGATTTGTCGCAGCAGTCTGAGCTCAGAGTGCACGAGCTCAACCGCTATGTCAGGGTTCTGGTAGTGCCCCGATGAGGCGGGGAGGACGGCTGGACGAATGACATGAGAAGAAAGGAACGAGGACTGGATTGGAGCCTATTCCTGGCTCCTGGATTTGTCGTGTCAAGATGGGCAAGGAGCCAGAACCGTTCCAAACGTCTGGCCTCAGAGTTTGTTCTGGACCTTCCGCAAGGGCCAAGGGCACGGGGCTGGCCCTCTGGAGCCATACCTCTAGTTCTGATTCAGGAACTAACTGGACAAAGCATTTCTTCTCTTTGGGCCTCAGTTTCCTCAACTGTCAAATGGGTCTAATGATAACATCTCAGTTGAAAGCATTATAGGCACAGTAGGGATTTCTGTAATGTGGTCCTTTTAGCACTTTTCATAAACCAAATTTTTCTGAACAGGTGTCAAAAGATCCAGCTCCCCTGGGGAAGCCCTGTGATAATCCTTTAGTGGAGTTCTAGAGTTCTCAGATGGCGATCTTGACCCACCACCCACGGATATACAAAGATGCTTGCCTATTATAAAATCCTTTGAAGCGAGAAAGCATGCCTCGCCCATAACAACCTCGGAAACAAAGCCTTTTTTGAAAGAAATGGTGGGGTTTCTTGGAGCATAGCCCCCGTGTCTGGTGCAGTAGACGGGGCATGAGCTGGCGAAGGAAAGACCAGAGCTGGTGGCAGGAGAGGACTGGCAGGCGAGTCTCCCTGACCAGCTGTATCTGCTTTTCTCCTCCTGCAGGTTCTGGAAGGAATGCCTCTTTTCGCAGAGCTCTTTGGGAACCTGGTACCCGTCAGAAAGGCTGCCCAGCAGCGGAGTTTCCAGTTCCAGTCGTTTCGGGAGAACCGCTTGGCCATACCGGTGAAGGTGCCAATGAATCCTCCGGGTCTCAATCTGGGAGGCAGAAATCTCGAAGTCTTTGGAATAGGACGCCTGAGTCTTACCTTTGTGTGCTTGAACTTAGGTGAGGGACAGCAGCCGAGAGCCAGCAGGGTCCTTGTCGTTTCTGCGCAAGGCCATGAAGTATGAGGACGCCCAGCACATTCTCTGCCACTTGAACATCACCATGCCTCCCTGCACGAAGGTGAGCTGCCCCCGGGGAGGGCCCTTGCCGGAGGGAGGGGGTCCCCGCACAGACTCAAGGTCAGGTGCTTCCAAAGGACTTCTTCCTGTTGAAAAGTTGCCTTCGAATTCCCTGAGGTCCAGGAAGGCCTTTGGCTGTCCCCTGGACCCTTGACTGTGGCTTGGCAGAGTGCCACCCTCCCCCCAAAGCCCTTCCCGCAAGCTAGGAATGATGCCAGCGTCAGCCCTCGGGATGAGTGTTCTCACTGTGGGCCTTGGGCCCTCAAGGATGTTCTTTCTCGAAGGTTAGAAGGAGCGCCACAGGCATCCACCGTGGCATGCCTTGTCCGAGGCCTCTGAGACATAGAACCAGGTGTCAAATGGCTCAAGGTTACTGGATGTTCGCAGGTTTTTTTCCAAGCCCCTTGTTCATGTACTTGCTTATCCTCCCCAGGGTGTCAGGCCCTCAGAGAGGGGAGCCCTTGTGTCTGAGCCGCTGCAAACAACCAGATTTTTGAGCTCAGCAAAGGCGTCCTGACCAAGTATGTTGACTTATCCATCCCTGTAAAAGCCTCAGAGTCACCAACCACTAACCTGGGGACTTTGGAAGGCTCGAGCATCTCCATGTTCTTGTTCTTCTGCTGCCGCTGGCAACTGGTGGCCTTCCACGCCCTACTCGGGAAAAAGCGGGGCTTTGTCCATGTGTTGTGGCTCAGTTTCTCTTTACTGTCCAGGGAGAGTGTGAACCAACCTCTCTTTCAAAGGAGGGTTTCTTGCAGCACTGAGCAAGCCTCTGGGTACTTCTCCTCAGGGCTGGGCTGCTAGGCCTCGGGCCAAGTACTGAAAACAGGTCTTTTGAGTATAAAGGAACCTGGAAAGACAGACTTGGTTTTTCAGTTCAAACCCCAGCTCCGCCGCTTATGAGTGACCTTGGGCAAGTTACTTCACCTGTCTGTGCCTCAGTACCCTCATCGGTGCGATGGGAGTCGCACTAGTACCTACCCAGAGGCTGTCACAAGTGTCAGACAGGGCCTGACCACCTGGTCAGGGCCACACGAGATCGCCCTCAATGTTCTTGTTCCTGTTAATAAAGGATGCGAATGTCTCACTCCCTCTCGCCCCCACCTCTGTGCACACGCCTGTTCTCTGCTCCAGAGAAACAGAGTCACTTACTGTTTGCCACGACGGGTGTCCTGTCCCTCCCCACAGCCCACGGGCTTGAAGGCACTCCAAGATGGGGAAGCCCCAGACCCACCGTGTCCTTTCCTCTGCAGGTGAGCAGTGCCGATGAGAGGAGAAGGACTCTGACGCCGCTGGCCCTGAGATACAGCATCCTCAGCGAACCTTCCCTGGGTATAAACCTCTTTACAGGGCATGCTCCCTGCCTTTCCAGAAGGTTGTAGGTGACATCCCTCCCCCTCGCTCCTATAAGAGCTCCGCGTTGATGCACTTTGCTTGGCCTATTATGAGCAGAGCATTGGGAGCCTTTGGCCCCAGGTGGCACCTACCCTTCACAGGCTTAGCCGTGAGGACACTGAGGTCTGCCTGTGAACTGAACCTCCATCTGAGGTCAGTTACTCACACCTGCTGATGCTGTGTCCTGTCAAGACTACTGACCGCAACCCAACGTTTCTTCTCCCCAGGTTCCCTCAGTGGGACAGACCGAGCAAATATGAAGATGGCTATTATATCAGAACACCTCGGCCTCAGCTGGGCGGGTGAGTTGGGGAACTGGGGGCAGAAGGGCACTTTGCCAGTCTACACACGGCCCTGCAGCTCCTGTCCCCTCACGAACAACCTCTTCTCACCATCCTTGGTGCATCTGATGTGTGATTGTCTCAGATAAGTCTGTTGACCCAGCAATGCCTTTGCGTGCCAGTGCAACGTGAGCTCCCTCCCTCCTCCATTTCTGCCGGGTTTTTCTTTATAAGAAAGAATTAAGTTGTTTGGTTTTTTTTTTTTTTCTTTAAGATTTTATTTATTTGAGAGAGAGAGAGGGCGACTCTGAAGCAGACTCCACACTGAGCACTGAGCCCAGCTCGGGGCTTGATCCTATGACCCCGGCATCATGACCTGAGCCAAAACCGAGAGTTAGATATTCCACCAACTGCACCACCCGGGCACCCCAGAAGGAATTAACTTTTTTTTTTTTTAAGATTTTATTTATTTATTTGACACAGAGAGATCACAAGTAGGCAGAGAGGCAGGTAGAGAGAGAGAGGAGGAAGCAGGCTCCCTGCTGAGAGCAGAGAGCCCGATGCGGGACTCGATCCCAGGACCCCTGAGATCATGATCTGAGCCGAAGGCAGTGGCTTAACCCACTGAGCCACCCAGGCGCCCCAGGAATTAACTTTTGAAGTTACAAGAGACCTTAGACTCTGGTTCACCTCATTTTACAGATGGGAAAACTGAGACCCCGCTCAATAAAATGGCTCTAGTTTTATAGCTAGTTAGTGAGAGAACTCTGGAAAACCATCCAACAAATAAAAAACACAGACAAAAAAACTACATCTCCTGAGCACCTGTCCACTGCTCCCCACACTCACGTTGCCCTTCCTCAAAGCCTGGCTTTGTGGAGGGAAAGAGAGAAAGAAAGAAAAGAAGTCTCAAGGTTACCTAATAATCTCTGGCTGTCCCTGAGGTCGACCAGAAGTCCCATCCACAGCAAGGGCAGATCTCACTTGGAGTGAGGCTGTGTGTGGGAAAAATTCCGTGAAAGCTCAAAATGTGTTTTACTCAAGTCACCAGCCCTATGACTTAGTCCACTCCCCCTTTTTTGTTAGCTTTCATATGAATGGACTTCCTTCATTAGGCTCCCTGTAGAGAAGGCTTCAGAAAAACCCAGAAACCTTAGCAATAACCTGCTGAAAGACTCTGGGAAAAATTTACAACAGAGATTCAGGGACTATTCAGTTCTTAAGCCAAAAAAGAATGTCCGTTGCTGCTGCTTGTGCGTGTGTGTGTGCGCACGCGTGTGTGGTGGGTGTACATTCTGATTCTTACTATCCCTGTCCCTCTGGTCTTCCTCATCCTTGAAATTAGACCCTGAGGCTGTTCTCCCTTCCAAAGCACCTGTGAGAAATAACAATAAAAACACTGGGAGGGAAAAACTAACATTCTGTGTTACTGCCTTGCATTCAGACAGGAACTTGTATTTTCATTTTAAATGTAAATAATGCCTTTCCCTGAAGAAACCTAAGTGCAGAGATGCATTTCCATTCTAATTGCTTTCTGGTAGAAAGTAAGTGGCATCCTGGTGTCCTACAGACGGCCCTGGTGCGGGTATCCGGAGGCTCAGCCCGCATCTGGCTCTGGCATTGGCTTGTTCCGTGACCTGGCGTGAGCGCTAGACTTGCTGAGAGGCTCAGGGTTGTCATCTCGTGTGTGAAGTGATGAAAGAGAGAAAGGACATTCATTCATTCGTCGTTCACTCCTTATTTTTTGAGTACTCCTGTTCCTGCCCCACTTTCTGGAGATAAAAAGATGCAGGTGTCTCTGTTTCACTAGGCACCTCTGCGTGGGAAAGACTACCAAATGCAGGGCCAGGCTGTCCTTTAGCTCCCGGCACTCCCTACCGGATGCCTCCACTCCACGATGCCCAGCTGGGGAGCCGGAGCCGGGCTCTGGCGTAGCTCACCCTTGGCTTCGGGTCTTTGCTTGCAGAGTTGGCTCGGGAGCTGCAGTTCAGTGTGGAAGACATCAACAGGATCCGTGTGGAAAACCCCAACTCCTTGTTGGAGCAGAGTGTAGCCTTGTTGAACCTCTGGGTCATCCGTGAAGGCAAAAACGCGAACAGTCAGTACCATTAAGCTAAGGACGCCTTCTCTTTCCAAAGCCCGTGCCTCTACACCCCAGCGGTTCTTCCTCCAAACTCCAGTTGGGATCATGGCCTTTGGAACCAATCCCTTTTACACTCGGTCTCTTTCTCCCTGTCTCTCTCACACACTTGTCTCAGGGTCATGGGGTCCTCTAGGCAATCCTGTCACAAGAAGATAGGAGAGTCTCGGCCTTAGCCTGTTTCCCATCTGAGTAAGAGGACAGTCACGCAGGGACCGAGATGACCCCTAGGTGCAGGGGGTGGGACTTCCTGTGGACATGAGGACTGCCCTCTGAGGACAGAGCACGGGGGAGCAAATCCCGCCTGATGTGAGACTATCTTTTCCTCCCTGGAGGGAAGATTTGTCTCAACTCTTTCCATCAGCTCTTCCTCAAGTATATTCCCAATTCTCAGGAACCGTAAGAGGAAATTGTCTGCATTTGCATCTCAAATTAACTGGCAAGGACCAAGGATTTCAAAAGGACAGTATCCAATTCTCCTCCCTCTCATTCCCTGTGGACTTTCTCTTGGAGGACAAAAAACAGTCTCTCCGTACTTTAAAATTGGCTACCATTAGGGGTTTAGGAAAGATCTGTGGAAGGGTAACAAAATATTCCCCAAAGAGGCAGGTAGTTTTGATGCTGAAAAAAGAGACAATAAATCGCCCCCATCCCCCACTTCCCACCTGCCTAGTTCTAGAATCCGCCCCCCACATTCCCGCCCCACCCATGATGATGAGAATCCCCTCGGCAAGCGCCCCTTCTCTTCTCCCCGCCCCACAGTGGAGAATCTGTACACAGCCCTGCGCAACATTGACCGCAGCGAGATCGTGAACATGCTGGAAGGCTCGGGCAGGCAGGGCCGCAATCTGAAACCTGAGCGGCGGCACGGGGACCGGGACTACTCGTCGTCACCCTCCCAGATGAATGGTGAGTGTCTTCTGGAAGGAGGCGGGCTGAGTTGGGTGCCCCTCTCCAGGCACCTGTGACACCTGATGAAACCATCTCTCTCCCTTTGGTGGGAGGTCAACCTCCACGCACTCCGTCCCTGGTGGTGGCGAGCGCAGAGGCAAGCAAGACAGACTGGGCAGAGAGGCTCCCCGATGTTCTCCACAGTCAACAGGCTGGTGGTGTGGTCCCAGGGAAGAGTTGGAGTCGGAACAGGGGCTGGGATCCCCACCCCTCCCTGTGGTTCTGTGCCAGGAATGGACCCTCTCTGGGCTTGTGTTCTCATCTGTAAAACAGTCAGTGATAGAGACGCAGAGGGCATGGAGATTTGGGCCCAAGATCTGATGTGGATAAGCTGGCTGGTATTTTCAGAGTCCTGGTGTGGCCCTTCTGTGAGGCTAAGTGGGCTCCTTTTATTTTTCAGTCTGGTCTCTCCTCTCTTTCTCTCTTTTTTATCACTCCTTCTCTTTCCTCTCCCTCTTTTTAATGTGCTTCGAGCATGGCGCAGACCCCCAATGTGACCAGTCCCAAGGGGAGGAAGCCCAGAGGCCCCTAACCTTTGCCCCCAGGACTCCCACTAGGTGTGTGGGGGGTGCCTCCCATTCACCTCCTTCCTCACAGCAACAGTGAAAGTAGCCAGTTGCATGAAGGAGAGGGGCTGAGGGGGGGTCCCCCCACTCCTTTCCCCTCACTTGTCTTCTCTCCAGTCCCTGGGCACAGAAAGAGCAGAGGCCCTGCTCTTCTGCAGGAGCCAGGAAGCTAGGGTTCCAGTTCCTTCCTTTCTCCTGACTCCTCGAGCTGCTGCGCCAGCTCCTCTTCTCTAAAGCCCGCAAGTGAGAGTCGATTCCCAAGGGTCCTTTACAGACCTTGGAGAAACCATTTTAATTCTCTGGTGCCTATTATGCCCCCACGGGCCAGCTGCACCACGCAGATTTCCCCAAGCTCCTAGTTCACAGGCAGCCCTGGCCATGCACTCACGTGCTGGCTGCGCAGGCGCTGTGGCCCCAGGGTGGGGTGGGGGGCGTGCCCCAGGGTGGGGTGGGGGGCGTGCCCCCTGCATGCCCCCCTGCGGTTTGGGCACAAGGCCTCCTGCGGCCAGGTGGGGCCTGTGCACGCAGAGCCACTCACACGTTTCTCTCCCCCATGTCCTGTGCCTCCCGAAACATGCCATCTAGCACCCCTGGGCGCAGGGCTCGTCTGTTGATCACGTCCCGTCGTCTTCCTCTTCTGCCTCTGACCTCACCCGGACCTCTAGTCCGCTCATTCTGTTGCACTGCCTGTCTCCACTGTCTCGACCTCGGCCGGGTGGGCAGGAGCCGTCCACCTCCACTGATGCATGTCGTGAACGACTTCTAGCCCTCGCTCCCCATGTGGCTCATGGCTGCGTGGGACGGCGTGTGTGCACGCGTGTGCACGGAGGCGGGAGGAGGAGGGGGTGTCTCTGGCTCCGGGTAGGCTGGGTACTGCGCACTGCTCACTCTTCACACCTGGCGTAAAAGGGCTCCAAGGCAGTGGTCCACCCCCACGTCCCTCAGGGGACCAAGCCAGAGCACTGCGGGGACTGTGAAGGAGCCCAGCTCCCTTCCATGGAGGGGGGGAGGGCAGCTGAGGGACTGAAAACTTCAGGAGATCCACATGACAGAGCGCACCTCCTTTTCTCTGTGATATCTGGTCACTGGGCTGGGTTTCTTGACATTCCTGGGGCTGCTTCAGTCCAGTCAAATCAGCAAGTTTGTGTTTTTTTGTGCCCCAGTTATAGACCTAGAGGACAGCAGGCACGTAGAATTATGCGAGCATTAACAAGGCAGGAGGACAATTAAAATTACTTTAAGAGGATGGATCCCATGTTAAGTGTTCTTACCACAAAAAAAAAAAAAAAAAAAAAAAAAGTCTCAGACTTAGGCATCTATCTGTGAAGCTGCCATCGGCCTGCAGAGCCCAGTGCCTAGACAGAGTTCGAAACCCCTCTGTTTTAGTGGGTCTGCTCATTTGGCAAATATTTTCTGAACACCTGCCACGTGCCAGGCATGGGTCTAGGCAGGAGAGATAAATCAGGTCTCGGACAGACACGCACAAAAGTGCCCCAAAACTCTGCCTCCAGGGAGCTTACCTTCTGTTGGGAGAGTCAGGCAACAACGAGATATGAAAGTGAGTGACCTAATGTGCTAGCAGAGGGAGGGAAGAGGGGCAGGAGCAGAACTCAGAGGGCAACAGGAGGCCAGCTCTTACAGACTGCCCTGAGGACACTGGGTCACTGGCAGTGAGCTAGGGAGCCACGGGAGGCTTTGTCAAGAAAGAGTATCCTGATGTAACTTAAGTTTTCACAGGATTCCTCTCCCTGCTTTGTTGATCTTAGACAATCACAAACCAAATGCTTCTGTGCATCCTGGCTTCTCTGTCTCGCCCCGTCCCCCCTCCAGCAGGCCTGATGGACAGAGGCTGGGTGCCCTCCATGTGTGCTCCCCAGCACGACCCAAGCAGTCGTTAGCAGACACCCAGCTTGCTCTTTCTGCTCTGCTTTTCTGGCACTAGAATTGCCTTCTCTCTGTTTATCCTGCCCACTTTCCTGTCCCAGGAAGAGCATCTCATATCAGGGTACCATTCTGGCCTGGAAAGAAGGGACAGGAGGACTGAGAGGTAGTAGGCTGGGGAGAGAGCAGCAGCCCACGGTTGCCCTGGCTCTCTCCTGGACAGGGACCCGTGTGGTCTTGCTGCCCGCGTAGCCCTCTGCACAGATGTCACAGTGGGACGTTTCCTCCTTTGCTCTTTACCTTGCTTCTTTGCTCATCTGAACCTCCTTATGAAGCTATGGTGATGAAGGGCAGGGCTTGCGTGCTCTGTGGCAGTCAGGAAACAGAATCTTGAGGTCTGTTTTCCTTCCTTTGTCACCCCTATTGCCATGTGCACCTGGCCTGGTCAGAGCAGAAAGGGGATTAAGTTCAAAGGCCAGTTTTCTTCCCCTCCATAGGAGGGGACTGCCCTGGGCTCTTGGGTTATAAACATGAAGAAAAAAAATTCCTATAAAACAAAACAAAACAAAAAAAAAAAAAAAAAAGAAAGAAAAGAAAAGCATGTTTCTAAAAACAAATCAGATTTCTCATATAAGAGGAAAAAAATAGACGTCTCACATCTACACTTGTCAGGTCCGTTTGTTGGACAAGTTGGACATGTGATAATGTCTACTTAGAAATAAAATGTGTTTTACTTCCATCAACTCCTGAATCAGCTGGCGAATGCAGCTCTTGTCTGAGGTCCAGTTGGCTGTCTGCTCCTTGTCTAGCTTGCTACTAACATTAAACTCTGAGAGTGATCATTACATCTTGGTTATCAGAGACCCACCAGGATAACCAGAGATGAGGAGAGACTTGGGTCAGGACTGCTGGTCTGTGTTCTCCCCCAAAAGCGGGATCTGTAGTTGCCTCTTACCTGATCTCCCCAAAAAGCAATCCCAGAGTGGGGAGCTCTAGACTGAGGGATGGGTTGATGACTCAGGTGTGGCAGAGTCATGGGAGATTATTAGCAAGATGGGCACTTCTGAAACTCAACCTCAGGGACTCAGCAGACCTCATTATGGCGCAGTCCACCCCAGATTTTGTGAGGTAATCCTCATGAGGTTGTCTGAGGCCTTACGAACATTGCTCTTAGTAGTGATTCCCACTGGCATTGTGTACGGCCACACACAGCCTTGATCAAAGCTTCTGGGGATGTGGATAGATCAGTGGGGGTCCTCTGGGGCCTGAGAGGGAGCAGCGAGGCATACACCCTAAACATTAGTACTACAGGAAGGGCTCTAGAATAAAGAAAAAACAGGAAGTCCTGGGAGAGGGTATGCATGAGTTCTCTTCATGGACACATTTCATTTGGATGAAATCCCATTAAAGTGAACACCATGTGAGTTTTAAGGAAGAAGGTCCCAAAGGGTACCAAATGAGCCTTGGGCATTCTGTGGCCAGTAGAGCTACCCTCTCCTGTCTTTATCAGGTCTTACTGAGACTCCCAAAAGTGACAGAATATTCACTTGGCTATAACCGACAGGTTGTTTAAGATGCATTCCACTTCTGGCCAAAATGAGGTAAATAAATAAGGACTGAATATACCCTCCTGCTTAAAACAGCCCCTGATACTCCAAAATGGGCCAAATATATGAAACAACAGTTTTCACAACTTTGGACATGAGTCAACAAAAGACAGTGATCCATGGAACGTGGGAAACAATTGAGGAAAACTCTGTAATTGCTAGTTTCTAGGTCATGACATAGAGAAGAAGAATCCAAGAAGTTTCCCTAGGTTGGAGAGTTGTTGAGAATCCAGAGAGAATGGAGCCACTCGAGTTGCGAAGATGTAGAGTACCAGGGAAGACCCAGCTGCTTAGAGAATTCTGAGATCTTCAGATTCACTGAGTGGGATTAGACATTACAGAAGAAAAGATTAGTGAATTTGACAACATAGTGATAGAAACTCTTCAAAAACCCAAAAGAAAAGAAAAATTTTAAAAAGCATCAGGGATCTTATATTTGTGAAAATAGAGTTCCCAACAGAGAATGGGTGAAAAAGCATCTGAAGAAATAAGGGCTGGAAAATGTCCAAATCTGATGAAAACTATAAATACACAGATCCAAGAAGTTCAGTGAATCACATGCATGGAAAACACGAGAGCAACTATGGCAAGGCATATTTTAAACAAACTGGTCAAAACCAATGATAGAGAAAGTCTTGAAAGTAGCCAAAGAAAAAGGGACATGTACAAAAGAACAAAGACAAGAATGATTTCAAACTTCTTGTTGGAAACAATGCAAGTCAGAAGACAGTGAAGCAACATCTTTAAAGTAGATCACATCTTTAAAGAATACCTCTAAAGTAACCTACAATTCTAACTATACCTAGCAAAAATAGCTTTCAAAAATGAAGAGAAATAAAGACTTTTCAAAATATACAAAAACTGAAGGAATTCACCACCAGGGGACCCATGCTTCAGGCAATGTTAAATAAATGAAAGTCTTTCAGGCCAAATTAAAATGATACCAGAGAGAAATATGGATCTATAAGAAGGAATTAACTGCCAAAAATGTTAACTGCGAGGATAAATACATAATTCTCTAGTTAGTTACATTATTTCTTCATTATTTAAATCTCTTTAAAAGATAATCAATGATGTAAACAAAAGTAACAACAATGCAATGTTGGGTTTATAACATATGTAAAAGTAAAATGTATGATAACTATAGTAGAAAAGTAAAATAAGTTGAGGGAAAAATGGAGGTATACTATTATAAAGTGCTTATACTATACACCAAGTGTTATAATTTCACTTCAAAGTACACTGTGATAGGGCACCTGGATGTTTCAGTTGCTTAGGCATCTGACTCCTGTTTCTGCTCAAGTCATGGTCTCAGGATCATGGGATCAGCCCAGCCTCAGGCTGCACATAAAGTGGGGAATCTACTTCTCCTCACCCTCTTACTTTCCTCCTGCTCACACACTCTCAGTCTCTCTGTCTCTCTCTCTCTCTGAAATAAGTAAAAACCTTTTTTAAAAAGTAGATTGTGATAGGTCAAGGATGTATATTATGAGCCTTAAAGCAACTACTGAAATAATAAAAGAGAATTATACCTAATAATCCATCAAAATGGATCAAAGGGAATTATGATAAATTATAATTAATCCCAAAGAAGACATACAAAGAAGAAAAAGAGAAGAACAGATGGGAGAAATAGAAAAGTAGAAATTAGCAAGTGATATATTTATTTAATAAATAATCTTATTTAATAAGTTTATTATTTAATAAGTTAATTATTTATTAATAGTATATTATTAAATATACTATTATAATTATGTATAATTATATAATATAGATTATATTTCTATTATTTTCTATTTTATTTTTAATTGTTAAGTTTATTTATTTTTAATACTTATATTTTAAATATAAATGTATTTATATTATATGTAATTATATAATATAAATTATTATATTAAATTTTTATTATATTTGATAAATAATCTTCTTAAATATAAATGGTCTGCATACTCCACTTAAAAGGCAGAGATAGTCATACTGCATACAAACGTAAATCTCAGCTCTGCCCTTCAAATATCAAAACACAAATTCCTTAAAAGTAAAAGGATGAGAAAAGATAAACTGTGCTAACATTAATCAAAAGACAACTGACATGGCTATATTAACATCAAACAAGTAGGTTTCAGAACAAAGAATATTACCAGTGAGGAAAAAAATAATTTCATAAGCAGTTCATCCAGAGGGCTTAATAACCCTAATGTTTATGCACCTAGTAATATAGCTTTAAAATGCATGAAGCAAAGACTGAGAAAACTACCATGAGAAATAGACAAAACCACAGTTACAGTGGGAGATTTCAATACCCCTGTCTTGATCATTAATAGAACAAGTAGAAAAATCAGTAAGCATATTGAAGGTTAGAGCAACGCTATCCTCAGCTTGACCTAATTGACACTTATAAACATTTTACCGTATGACAGCAGCAGGCACGTTCCTTCAGTTGCATCTGGAACTCACATGGACCATATTCTAGACCATAAAGCAAGTCTCAGATTTAGAAGATTTTGGAATATACAAAGCATGTTCTCTGACCACAGTGAAACTCAATTAGAAAACAATAACAGAAAATCTGGGAAGTCTCAAATATTTGGAGCTAAATAATTCACTCCTAAATAACCCATGGATCAAACAAGAGAGTAAAAGGGAAATTAGAATATAGTCTCAGTTGAATGTAAATAAGAACACAAGACATCAAAATTGATAGGATGCCAGTTGTTGTGTGTTGGACTCAGCCTATCAACAGCTAGTATTGTGGCTGGACCAGCCCTCTTGGATCTTATTATGATTGTAAGATGCCCATTAGCAATAACCACCAGGCTTGCCGTGGTGGGGGAGTTTATTACTTACAGAACTTGAAAATTACATAGCATATTTAGGACCACATAGCAAAGTTGTGAGGAGAAAGACAGAGAACATCTTGAGGCTGGGGTTCTGCTATTTGGGGGTGGTTAAGAATTGGGGCCTAGGCTCTTATGGGCTCCCTTATTTTTTTCAAGATTTTTAAAAATTATTATTTTTATTTATTTATCTTATTTATTTGAGAGAGAAAGAACACAAGCAGGAGGGACATGCAAAGGGAGAGAGAGAGGGAGAAGCAGACTGCCTGCTGAGCAGGGAGCCCACGTGGGTCTCAATCCCAGGACCCTGAGATCATGACCTGAGCCTAAGGTGGATACTTAACCAACTGAGCCACTCAGGTGCCTCTCATTGGCTCACTCTTCATTGGTAAATTTAAAACATAAGAGTGGAAATTTAAAGCATGAGAAAATAAAAATCAAGTGACCCAAATGATCAGTTGCTGAAATCAACCAAGATTTACGTAATAGAGGGGCTTCAGTCAGGGGAGGTGGTCTGGCCTTTATCTAGTCATGGGCCTGGCAATGTATTTATTTGAGGTAGCCACCTTGGAAGTGGCTACCTGCACAATCAAAGCTTAGGTCAGGCACTTGCATTACAGAAGTTAAAAAAAGAAAAAGTAAAGAAGACACACAGTCAGAGCTTATACAACACTAGTAAGGCAGTACTCAGAGGGGACAATGTCCACATGGGAAAAGAGAAACTTTCTCAAATTTTAAAAGTTAGCCACATGACAGAAAGGAAATACCCAACTCCAGCCCTTGCTAGCTATCTTTTCCCACCTCAGGTAGAGGGAAAAAAACCTTAATACTTGTGAAGTTCATAGTCCAAAGGCATAGAGGCTCACGAAAAGACTGAGACCAAAACATAGGACTAGAGAATGCTTTTCTTCCCTCCACACCTCACCACTGTATTACTAAAGGCCTATTCACAGCACTTCCTTTCATTCAGTACATCACATCTGGATATCAAGAAAAATTTGTAAGACACCCCGAAAGGCAAAAAACACAGTTCGAGGAGACTGAGCAAGCGTTAGAAGCAGTCATGGAAAGGGATGTTGGAATTATCAGACTGGGAATTTAAAACAACTATGATCAATATGCTAAGGGTTCTAATGGATAAAGTAGGCATCATGTAGGAGTAGATGAGTGTTATAAGCAGAGAGGTGGAAATCCTAAGAAAGAACCAGAAAGAAACACTAGAGATGACACCATAAAAGAAGAATGCCTTTGATGGGCTTACTAACCCAGCCACTGCAGAGGAAAGACTCTTTGAGCTTGAGGCTAAGTCAACAGGAATCTCCCAAACCGAAAAGTAAAGAGAACAAAGACCGAAAGAAACAGAGTAGAATATCCAAGGAGTGTGGAGTGACTACAAAACGTATCATATACACATGATGGCAATACTAGATGGAGAAGAAAGAAGGCAATAGAAGAAATACTTGAAAAAAATAATGACTGAGAATTTACCCAAATTAGTGTCGGACACCAACCCCCAGATCCAGAAAGCTCAGAGAACACAACAGGATAAATGTCAAAAAACTATGCCTAAGCATATCATTTTCAAATCACAGAAAGTCAAAGATAAAGAAAAAAATGCCCCAAAAATGGGGGTGGGCAGGAAGGAAAAAACGTTATCTATAGTGGAACAAAGATAACATCACATCTGATTTCTCTTAGAAGCCCTACAGACAAGAAGGAAGTGAAATGAAATATTTAAACTGTTGAGAGGGAAAAACACCAACCTGGAATTCTGGATCCTCTTAAATTTTATATTTCAAAAGTAAAAGATGAAAAAAGACTTCTCAGACAACCAAAAATTGAGGAAATTTGTTGTCAGCAGACCTGCCTTACAGAAAGTATTAAAAGAAGTTCCTTCAAGAGAAGGAAGAGAGTATGGGTGGGGAACCTATGATGGACATTAAGTAAGGAAGAGCATCAAAAAAAGATTAAGTGAAAATAAAATAAAAACAGATTTTCTTATTCTTAGTGGTCTACAGTTTATTCAAAATGATAATAGCAATAACATATTCGATTACGCATGCATCTTATGCACACACACACACACACACACACACATGCTTATGTGTAAGTGGAGTGAACGATGAGAGGCGGAATTAAGAATATTTTGTTATTATAAGGTACTCACACTACCTGTGCTGTAGTGTTATTTGAAAGTGGACTGTGTAAGTGTATATTGCAAACACCAGGGCAACCACTAAAAAAAAAATTTTAAAGAAGCATAACTAACATGCTAAGAAAGGAGAAAAGATGGAATCATATAAAATGCTCAGTTAAAACCACAAAAGGCAGAAAAAGAATAGAAACAAAGAACGAGGGCAACAAATAGAAAAGAGTAGCAAATGCGGCATATGTCAATCCCGCTATATCAAGAATCATTGTGAGAGTCAGTGGTCTAAATGCACCAATTAAAAGACTCAGAATGCATCAAAAAACACATACTGTCTGTATGAAAACCATTTTAAATATGAAGACACGTGTAGATTTAAAGTAAATGGGTGTACAAAAATAAACCATGCTAATGCTAATGAAAAGAATTCATGAGAAGCTAAATTAATTTCAGGCAGAGCAGACTTCGAAGCAAAGTTATCAGGGATAAAGGGGCATTATATTAGAAAGAGGTCGGTTCTCCAAGAAGGCATAATAATCCTTAATGTGTATGTGCCTAACAACAGAGCACCAAACTATGGGAGGCAAAAACTGAGAGAACGGCAAGGAGAAACAGATGAATCCACTACCAGAGTTGGAAATCAGCATCCCTCTATCAGAAATGGACAGACCTCGTAGGCAGAAAATGGGTGAGGACACAATTGAACTCAACACCATCAGCTGGATGTCACGGACGTCTACAGCCTACTTCAACCAACAGCAGCAGAATACACATTCTTCTCAAGTTCACATGAACATGCACCAAGTTAGACCATATGCAGGGCCGTAAGACACACCTTAATAAATTTAAAGAATAGAAATAAATAAATCAATATAATTAATCAGATTAGCAAACTAAAACAGGAAAACCATATGGTTATAACAGATGCAGAAAACATATTTGACAAATCCAACATCCATTCCTTATTAAAACAACAACAACAACAAAAGACGGATAAATTCGTGGAACAGAATGGAGTCCAGAAATAGAACCACATATGTAAGAACAACCGACTTTCAACAAAAATACGAAGGCAATTCATGGAGAAAGAATAACGGGACTGGAACAATTGGATATTCACAAGCAAAGATGAACTTGGATTTATACGTTACATCAGCATATACAAAAATTAACTCAAAGTGGATGGTAGCTTAAATGTGAAACCTAACGTTAAAACTTATAGATATTAACAAAAAACTATACAACTTCTAGAAGGAAACATAAAAGAAAACCTTAGAAAAATCTTGGGCAAGGCAAAGATTTCTTAGCTACGACGGTGGAAGTGCGATCTGTACAAAAGATAAATCAGGCTTCATCAAATTTTAAAAACTTCTTCTTTTCAAAATACATTGTTAAGAAAGTGAAAAACTAAGCCACAGATTGAGAGAATATATTGGAAATAGTCATCTGACATAGGACTGGTATCCAGGATATATAAAGAATTCTCAAAACTCAATAAGAAGAAAACAAACTCTCCAATTTTTAGATCAGAAAGTTTGAGCAGACCGTTAACCCAGAACAGACACAGAGGGCAAATAAACACATGACAAGAGGCTCAGCATTATTAGTCATTAAAAAAATACAAAATAAAACTACAAAGGAGATCCCGCGACCCCCCTGTAAGAATGGCTAAAATGGAGAAGACCAGTCATATGAGGTGTCAATGAGGATATTGGAGAAACTGACCCTCTCATCCACTGCTGGTGCGACTGTAAAAGGAAACAACCAATTTGAAAAAGCCTTTACTTCGTGAGAAGATAAAATGCACCTACAATCCAAACACGGGGTTCCCAGGTGTGTGTCCCAAAGAAAAAGCATACGTTCACATGGACAAGCAGCTTGATTTGTAACAGCCCCAAACCGGAAGCAAGTCACATGGCCACTCACAGGTAAATGGGTGAACCACCTGTGATGCATCCCCCTAATGGAACACGGTGCAGCGGTAACAATGGATAAATCATCGCTGTGCTCAACAGCACAGTGATACCCAAATCGCTGCACCCTGTAAAAGAAACCAGACTGAAAAGAGTATACACTGTATAAGTCCATTTCTAGAAAGTTCTGGGAAATGTAACCTCATATACAGGGACAGAAAGCAGATCGGTGGTTCCCTGGGAACGGGAATGCAAGAAGGAAGGATTGCAAAGAAACGTGAGGACACCTTTCAAGGGCAATGAATGTTCCTCTTTTTGTTGTGATGATGGTTCCTTGGAACTTATTCAATGGTCTACTTTAAAATATGCGCACTTACTGTATGTCAGCTATACCTCAATAAAGCAATTTTAAAAGACACTAATGGTGAAATCAAGTGAGAAGACCACTCTTTCTGTGTGCCCTGAGCCGGTTGCTGAACCTCTAGTTTGCTAATCTATAGAGTAGAGATAATATTGCTTTCCTTGTAAGATTGTTGTGATGACTAAAAATGACATATTTAGTATGGGTTTTTTTTTTAACAAAATAGGTACTTAATTAATTAGTAATGGAAATAACATAATAATGCTCTCAAAAATAAGAAGAGGGGGCACCTGGATGGCTCAATTGGTTAAGCATCTGCCTTCCTCCTCTTAGGGTCCTGGGATTGAGTCCCGCATGCGGCGGGCTCCCTGCTCAGCGGGGAGTCTGACTCTCCCTCTCCCTCTGCCCTTCCCCCAGCTAATGTGCTCCTCTTGCTCTGCTCTTTCTCTTAAGTAAATGAATAAAATCTTAAAACAAAGGGGTGGGGGATAAGAAAAATAATCACTTGACTCTTAAATGTTCTGCTGGTATATTTTCCAGAGAGATTTCCTTGGAGGGTTAGAAGGCTGTTGGTCCTGGTTTCCCAACTCCTTAGGTCATGGCTCCACATAGAGTGACTTGGATTTAACATGGGAATATTTGGCCCACCGGTTTCTCCTGCTCTCCCATCTCCTCTTTGTGCCTCCTTGTTTGGCCAGAGCTGTTAGTCTATAAGCACCCTGTTACCCTCCCCGCCCCCCAGCCCCTGATGGTCTTTTCCTCCTTCTCAACTTGAGCCTTGGAACCACAGAGACTTCTAGAGATAGATCAGTCAGGGGGAAAACTCTCCCAGGATGATGAAGAGAGGATGTATGTCAATCATACAGCCTGGTTCCTGGCACCTGGGACACATACATGAATCAGCGATGGTGGCTTTTCTAAATGTGGCTGGGGGTATCCGTCCTGGCTCCTGTGTCCTCCTCACACACCTGGAGAGTTTTGCAGTAGTCACCAGGCCCTAGGGAGTCCCAATCCTGTTCTAGGGAAGTGGGAGGGAGAGGGAGACACCATTCCTGCCCTCCCATGAAGCAGCTTAACAAGGACCATAGGACGGGTTCAAAGATGAGGGGAGACGAGGTGAGCCAAAGTCGCTGGGAGAATGTCAAGAAAACAGGGCGACGAGAACCTGTCTTATTTGAGTGTGTTTGTGTGTTTGTAATCCTCAGCCCAGGCACTGTGCCTGGCCTGCAAGTGGCCCTCGGTTAGTATCTTTGGGTTGAACAAGTGAGTGAATGAAGATAACCACAAGTAGAGCAGCAACAGGCTGCATTCCAGCCTAGGGATGAGGGTCCATTTGGGTGGGAGAAAGGCCAAACCCGGGGAAGGGCTGGACGCAGGGTGGTGAGGGGTGAAGGGCAGGACAAAGAGTCTGGACACTTGGTTAGGGGCCTTTCTGGGCACAGGAAGTTCCCTAGAGACAGCAGGGGCAGCTTGCCCATACCCAGGGGTCCTTTTTTGGTGCTACGGGGTCTTTAGGCTCCGGTTTCCCAACTAAGCTGAGCTGGATGGAGAAGCTTGCCTTCTGGTCCCTTCACCAACCCACAGACTGGCCCAAGGTCTGACGTGGAGTCAGAGGGCCTCTTTGCCCTATCCATGGACCCCCACTTGTGTCTAGAGGAGAGCGGAGGAGGCAACTGACAGAACACTGTCAGATTCCTCATATGCTTACACGTGCCCCTCACTCGGGCTTTGAGTCACTTCTGAACATGAGGGAGCCCATGGCAAAGCCAAGCAGAAGACTGCAGGGATGCGCATGAGAGCCGGTCACAAGGAGCAGACGTATGAAAAGGCTACAGCGACCACCAGGCCAGGCCTGTTCTAACTGGCCGCAGCCCCACCGGCTCACCGCTGACCTGGGCCCAGTGGGAACAGTGCAGGGCCTGCAGGCCAGGAGCTTCTGGGCAAAGCCGGAAGTACCAGCTGACGGGCCTCCTGTTGCCCTCTGACCCGGTCTCCCCCATTCTGAACCCTAAGAACTCTCACTCACGCCACTTAGATCCCTCAGAATTTCCAGAACCCGTCTGTAACTTGAGAAAGAGTGACTTCATCTGAAACCAAGTGGTTTCCCACTTGACCACTGCACCGAGGGTGGGTGTTCGGCCCCTCCAAGCTTGGTTACTGCCCCCAGATCTGGGGAGGCTGGTCCCTCCCTTGAAGGTACCTCCCTGGCTGGTTTCCCCAAGGCCTGTGCTAAAAGGATGTTTTGAGCAAAGAAAGAGCAACATTTCTTTCTGCCCAGACGTCAAGCGGTGGGCTTTCATCCGGTTGGAGACAGATGGGAGCACAGATCCTTCAGATCAGGACTTCTTGATCTATCGCTCTGAACCGGAGAAGAAAGAACTCCAGTCTCTGCTCTTTGCCATTCAGCAAAGGAGCCCTTGTCTCCGCCACACTTCCCGCCTGTCCCCTACCCATCCCAGAGCCTTGTTCCTCCTGCCCCCGGGCCCTGGGCAGCAGCCACAGGCCTGAGCGTTGGACACTGAGCTTGGAAAGCCTCCCTACCCGCAATGCGCATGCGTGTCTATGGCCATGCCTGTGCGTGCGTGTGCGTGTGCGTGAGCGTGAGCGTGGGTTTGCACGTAAGCCTGTGTGACAGAAATCGCTTCTGGAGCATGTTGCCCTCTGTCTGCCCATCCAGGTTACTCCTCGCTGCAGGACGAGCTGCTGTCCCCCGCCTCCCTGCACTACGCGCTTCCCTCTCCGCTGCGCGCAGACCAGTACTGGAACGAGGTGGCCGTCATAGACGCCATCCCCTTGGCGGCCACGGAGCATGACGCCATGCTGGAGATGTCTGACATGCAGGTGTGGTCCGCGGGCCTCACACCCTCCCTGGTCACTGCTGAGGACTCCTCTCTGGAGTGCAGCAAGGCCGAGGACTCTGACGCCACCGGCCACGAGTGGAAGCCGGAGGGGGTGCTCTCCGAGGGACCCCAGGGCTCCACGCTGGGCTCTCTGGACCTTGTGGAGGACGACACAGTGGATTCAGATGCCATAAATGGCCTTATCGATTTGCTTGACCAGGAGGAAGGTCAGAGGTCAGAAGAGAAGCTGCCAGGTCACGAGAGGCAGGAGGACGCCCCAGGTGCGGGGCAGGACTCAGAGAATCAAGTGTCTCTTGTTGCAGGCCAGCAGAGGGTGCAAGCCCACATCACAGAATCCCCCAGCGTGAGTCGGGTGATGGAGATGAGCCAGGACAGGTAAGGGGCTGGGCGGCTGGGGAAGGGTACCTTCTGTCTTCCTGGGCTTTGGGGGTGAGCAGGTGAGGGGGGGTAGGCAAAGCAGCTCGATAGGGCACTGGCTGGCCTCTTGAGTCCCCCGCCGTCGCTCGGGCCTCAGTTCTGTGGGCATGGAGCCTGATCTGCAAAGGCCAGTCCTTGCCTAAGATGCCCCTGGGCATGGCCCGCTGGAGGGAGGCTGGGGGGCGGGTGTGAGGAGAGAGACGATGAGATGAGGCTCGGGCCAGCCACCTCTCTGGTGAGGTGAGGGTAGGCACTCTGGGTCCTGGTGCTATTAGGCGCTTGTTGGGGAAGACCATATTTAGAAACCTGGAGGCACCAGGGAGGGCCAGGCGGGTGACTCAGGCAGTCACACAGCCTGCGTGTGACAGAGCTGATAAGGTGCCCTTCTGCTCTGCCCGTTGAAAGTGTGAGGTTGGGGGGCTTCACAGGGGCGGGGCAGAACTTGTGGCTGTGGAGACATTGGGGCTCTCCTGGGCCTGCAGCAGGCAGCCGTGTGGGCAGGTCAGGCAGGGAGCCTTGGGCAGACACCGAGGGTTTCCGGCCTCAGGTCCGATTAACATCTGTGGCTGGGGGGCCCGCCACACCTGCGGGGCTGGGCAGACTGCAGAGGACACTTTGGCCTTCCTGGACTGGCACAGGAACTGAGCCACAGTGGCCCTTTCCCCTAAAATTGCCTAAAATTCCCCTAAAATTTCTCTAAAGCAAGGAGATGGTCTGTGGGCTCCCTGAAGGCTGGGCACACCCACCACACCCCATAGCTCAGGGCTGCCTAGGCTGCGGGGAAGCTGTTCTCGTGGCCTCTTCCCACCGCAGCTGGCTCTCTGGCCTGCTCAGAAGCCCAGCCTGAGTGGGCCCTTCCCCAGGATCCACCCGGTGTGGCCCGAATACTGTAGGCAGAGGAAAAAGAAAGCCAGAAAGGGTTTATGTCATTGTATTTTCGTTTCCCAAATGAATCCTTTGATGACCCGGGAGAGTTTGGGTGGGTGGGTGGCCTGTGAGAATTACGAGTGATTCGGTGGGAACCCTGTGGCGGAGGCTACTCCCAACAACCCATGTCAGCCAGTCACTGAGCAGCACTGACTGGGCTGGCCTGGCCACCCGAGGGGGAACCAGAAGGCCTGGTGCTAGGCCTTGGAGTGGTACGGTTTGGTTCTATGACCGCAGTCAGCCTTCTAGTGGGGACAGGTGAATTTCGTTCACTCCCCCCACCAGTATGTGTGGAGCCCCTGCTGGGTCCCGGGCACCTGTAAACTGTGCTGGGATTGTGGCATGGAACAGGACACACAGAAGTCTCCATCTGCTGAAAGTTTTATGTTCTATTGGGGAGATGGACAATAAATGAAGTGAAGCTATTGAAATGGAAAGTAACTAAAAAGGAAAAGTTAGGGGACCCTGCGTGGCTCAGTTGGTTAAGCATCCGACTCTTGATTTCGGCTCAGGTCACCATCTCAGGGTTGTGAGATCAAGCCCCATGTTGGGCTCCATGCTGGGTGTGGAGCCTGCTTGAGATTCTCTCTCCTTCCCCCTTTGCCCTCTCCCCCACAAAAGAAGGGAAACATTATGTCATGGTCCTAAAAGGAAAATAAGGGTGGGGGGGTAGGTCGTATGTACCCATGTGGAGAGCAGATGGCTAAAATGAGGGGTAGGTAGCCTGGAAGCCTGAGACTGTGATGTTGGAGTAAAGAGCAGAAAGAATTAAGAGGTGAGCCATGTGAATGCCAAGGGCATGTATCCACCAGAAGGCCCAGCCAGCACAAAGGCCTTGCAGGGAAGACAGGGTGCGACACGTCGGGGAGAAAGTGTGGCCTTGACCATGAGTTACTCATGAATGTGGCCTTGACCATGCTGTCCCTGAGATGCCTATGAGACCCCCAAAGCAGAGATGTGCTGGAGGCATTTGGGTCTACACATCTGCAGATCAAGGAGGAGGGCACGAGGAGCACACGGATGGGGTGTGAGGCCATGGACTGAACGGGCTCACTTCAGAAGTGGGCGTAGGTAGAGATGAACTCTGAGAACTGAGCCCTGGGGCGCTTCCATGTTCAGGAGTCAGAGAAATTAGGAGAAATCAACAAAGGACACTAAGAAGTGGTAGCTGGGCGGTGCGGGGGTGGGGGGGGGACCAGGCAAATGTGGTGTCCTAGAAGCCATAGAAGAGCGTGTTTCCAAGGGAGAATGTGGCAGCTTTATTGGATGAGCACTGGGATAAGGACCGTGGTGGGCATGTGGCCGGAGGGCTGGAGAGGAAGCAGGTGAGATGATGGGCATGGAGGCCTGGGTGACGCCCAATAGGGTGAGCCAAGTGCCTCAGGAACCCAGCGTGGAGAGCCTTCCACTTAAAGTGACAGGGCCAGCGGTACTGGTCTCCACGGCCCTTTCCTCCTGGACAGCAGCGCTGGCCCCTCTGGGCCTCTCTTAGCAGGACAGGCAGCCGTGTGCTAGCTGTGGGGTTTGCTCCTATTGTCCCATCACTCCAGCTCTGGAGGGGGCGGGTGTCTGAGCAGCCAGAGACCGAAGGATAACCTGGTGTCCTTTCTCTCTCCCTGGACCCCAGACTGCAACACTGGGATGAGGAAGGCTCCATTGTCTCATACCTACAAGACACTGCCCGAAGTTCCTGGCCAGAGGAAGTCACCCAAGGCTCACACTCCTTCCAGAGTACCATCACCACTATCCAAGAGCTGGAGCCCAGTGGGTCGCACGAGTATGAGAAGGTCCTGTTGTCCACAGCTGAGCACGTCCGGGAAGGGCAGCCAGAGGCTGAGAGCAGGGCACGGAGACGACAGAGTCACCAAGAGTGGGTGCAGGAGGCTCGGAGCACCTTCTCCCTGATGGCAGAGGTGAGCGCGCACCCAGCCGCCCGCCGATGCCCAGAGGGGCGTGGGAGGGGCCTGAGGCCCAGGGCGGCCTCTCCTCCAAGCCAGCCCCAGGCCCAGCCAGCTTCCTTTCTTTAAAAATTGTGGTGTGACTTTGCTGTCTCTACAAGTAAGGATACGAGTCACAGTCTCTGCTGAGGGAGGGGAGGAGCTGATGTTCCCTGAGCTTCTTGCCCCAAGGTTGCATGATCTGAGGGGGGCTTTGGAGTTAGGTCTGACTGATTCCAAAGCCATGGTTTTTGTTGGTTTTCTTGTTCCATTGTGTGTCTTAGGAAGGGTGTAGAGCAGAGAGACCTGGGTGTTAGGCTAACTCAGTCCTACAGTGATCTGTGTGGCCACGGACAGACCACTCAGTTCTCAGCACTTCGGCTGTGGTCACCATCTCAGGTGACCTGAGGGGTGCCTGGGTTATTGCCTGGGCTTGGGAATGCTGGGGTCCTCTCGGCGGGGCTCAGCGGGTGGTGGGGGGTGCCCCGCCTCCCTCAGACCTCCCTCCCCACTTGGGGTGTGCCCGGCGGTACTCATTTTATCTATTCCCTGTGACTTCACTCCCCATTCCCATTCCCATACACATCCATTTTAATGTATTCAGGGAATTTTTTTTTATTATGAAAAATCACAGATAAATACAAAACCAGAATAGCACATTAATTTCCATGCTCTTACTGTTCAGGCACTAGTTACCCGATTGTGGCCAATCCTGTTTCACGGATACCTACCTCTCTCTTCTCCCCCCTCCCCAACATTTTTTTGAGACAAATCCAGACAGCTCATTAAGGTGTGCCTTTTGAATATATGCCTTTTTAAAAAATTTTCGTCGCTGTTCCACGCCTGTGTATTTTTAGTGTGCGCAGAAACAACGTGTTCCGCATCTCATTTGGTGTCTTACGGTTCGCCTCATCCGGAAGCTTGGCGGCTCCCCCTCCTTCCTTCCCTTCTGCCACTCTTCTCGTCCCTCTGCCTACCTGAGCCTGAGCCCTAGTGGGCACGTGGGGGCCCCCACAGCTAGGTTAGCTCCACAACAGCCCTGGGCAGCCGGCTGCAGAGAGCTGCTAGGACTCCAATAAGGTTTTATTTAGACTACTTCCCTGCAAGTGTGTGCCTTGGACAGGACAGGCGGCTGCGTCCGTTTTTCTTCCCAGACCAGCCCGCGCATTCTTGGCCAGCAGGCTGTCCTTCCACACTTGTACTACTCCTAACAGCAAGTACTTGGCCGAGAGCTCAGGCGCTCTTAACTGGGTCAAATTCCGGATTCCTGGGGAAAGAGAAGGGTGTTAGGAGCTGCCTTCTGTGTGCTCCCCCTGCAGTTAGCCTTTGGTGAGGGGAGGGCTGGGGAGAAAGCCAGGAGCACTCCTGTGGGTCGCAGGAGAAAACTTCTAGGTCATAGGGTCTAACTGCCTTGTTTATAAATGAGGAGGCTGAGGCCCCAGAGAGTTACCCAATTGTTACCCAGAGAGGCTGAGGATTTCCCCAGGGTCACACAGCCATCTACTGTGAGGGGCAGGGGAGTCCGGACCTCATGCTTCCCAGTGAGAGTAAGGGAGTGTGCGGGGCTGCCAGGCCTGACGCCTTCCAGGTCCAGGGCTGGATTAGATGGTATAGGTGAGCTGTCATTCTAATCACCTGACAGGACCCCAGGGCTGGTCGTGAGACCCGCATAAGCCAAGGGTTTGCAAAGCCCCCATTGACTGGTATTTCCGGTGAATTTCTGAAAACACTGACGGGGAGAGAGAGAGAGAGAGATGCCCTATAATTTGGGGCTAGGCAGGAAAGCCTGAAATTACTGTAAGACATTCTTCTCTGAGGCCCCAGATGGAACCCTGAGAAGTTGGATCCTTCCTGGCTAGGCCCAAACTGAATGCTCTCCAGCGCCCAGCCCCTTTGCATGTGAGACGGCCTTCTATTTCTTTAGGAGCTTCCTCGTGGAAATGAGGCAGTATTGAAATCGGACCCTTTCACTTACTCACTCTCTGACTCTGTGCCTCCATTTTCTCTGTGTAAAATGGAGAAGTCATAGGGCCTGCCGGGTACGGCTGTTGGAGGGCCTTACCAAGTCAGTAGGGGGAGTACACAGGGCGTAGTGGCCTCAGAGCAGTGCTCCCCGTGTGAGGGCCTGCTCAGGCTCCTCGTCATGACCGTGCTCCCACACCCGCACTCCTCACGGGTGGGGTGCGGACAGCACTGGAGTCCGGGCCTGCTTCCCAGAGCTCCCCAGCGCCCGCGGTGAGCGAGCGGCAGGTCACTTGGCTGGGCCCCAGATCTTTGTTCCTTCTGCTGGGGGTACCGTTCTTCAGACCGGCACAGCCTGATCGGGAAAGTGAAATTCCCATGGGCCACAGCTGCCACGGCTGCATTTCTGAATCAGGTCTGTAAAGACGAGCCTCAGGCGCGTGGTTGCCCCTCGTGGGCGCTGAGAGCCCAGCCTGGGAAGAGCCTCTGAGGACAGGCCTTAAATAGACACACCAGTTACACGCATACGCATAGGGTTGCTGGGCCGGGGCGGGGTGGGGGGGGGCGGCAGTGCACGGGCTTCCAGGTGGCCCCACCACCTGTGCTGAACCCCGCTGAGCTAATTTGGCCAGGCCTGAGTGAATCACTCCTCCCAGGGCTATTTTTGAAATAAATCCTTAACTCTCTCTCCAGGGTATTAGCCAGTGCCATCCCTGTGGGTGGGGGTGAACTCCGTTCTGATCACGGCAGTAACCGCCCAGAGAAACACACAAAGGGCCCCATTCTCTGGACACCTTATTTCCCAGAGCCCCAGAAAGAAAACCGTTCCCTGGGCAGAGCTGCTTCTAGTGCGCATAGGGCTGGGCAGGCCCCGTTGTGTGTGTGTAGTCGGGGGGAGGCGTCACCCACAGAGTGACTTTGACGTGCGCTTTGAGTGCCCAGGACACGCGCACCTGCCTGCTCCCTTCTAGCCCAGTTGGACAGCCCTAGCAGCTGGTTCAGGAAGCTAAAATTATCGAAGCCTGATGTCACCCAGGCGTGAGGGCAGAGCCCAGGGCTGCTCGGCAGGAGGGCACTCGGCAGGCAGTTCTAGCGAGGGGCCATCCAGTCTCCTGCGGAGAGAGCCTGCAGGGGGGCATCCGGGAGTCTGAGGGGAGAATGAGAGGTTGGACCCCCACAGTGGCCGAAGCCCTGGCTAGTTCCCGGAGGGCCCAGCTGCTGAGGAGGTGAGGATGTGGACTTTCGTCACCCAGCTCCTGGTCACCCTAGTGCTCCTGGGCTTCTTTCTGGTCAGCTGTCAGAATGTGATGCACATTGTCAAGGGCTCCCTGTGCTTTGTGCTGAAACATATCCACCAGGAGCTGGACAAGGAGCTGGGGGAGAGCGAGGGCGTGAGTGACGACGAGGAGACCATCTCCACCAGGGTGGTCCGGCGTCGGGTTTTCCTCAAGGTAACCGCCAGGCAGGAGGCAGGGCTGAGGGCATGGCACCGCGGTGTTCGTGGGCAGCAGCTGGGGGAAGGGACCCCGAGTCAGCAGCCGGGCACTTCCCTTGGGGACCAGAGCCAGCTGTGGTGCCCGCTGGGACTGCCACACTGTGGTGGCGTGGGCAGCTCAGCTCTGGGACTTGGGAGAGCCCATTCCTGGCCCGCTCCTGTCCCCAGCTGTCACACTTAGGGCGCTGGTGTCTGTGGAAGGGGTTTCCATGCTAGGAAGGGCTGTCCAAAGTTCAATTCAGTGCCTTACTTCCTGTCTCAGGGCCTCCTCTGTAGCACTTGCGTGAACGAGCCCCGGTGCTGGGGAGGGATCAGGCACACAAGGCTCTTGCAAGTGTGGGGCTCCATCCGGGTCTTCGGGCTCCATGGCTCCCGGGGTGCCTCTTGCACTTGGAAGCCTCAGTCTGGCCTCTGCTCCTTGCTGAGCTGGAGTTTCCTGTGTGGTGCAGATTTGTCCAACTGTGGCCGTTGCCTGTGCTCTTTAATTCCCTCATCCTCCGCCTGAGGCCCAGGCCACCCACTTACTAACCTTGAGTTTTCTCCTTTTCTGCAATTCTAGGGGAGTGAGTTCCAAAATATTCCAGGGGAGCAGGTGACAGAGGAACAATTCACAGATGAGCAGGGCAACATTGTCACCAAGAAGGTGGGTGCACGGCATCCCCCCGCCCCCGAGCCTGGGAGAGGCAGCAGGGCTAGAAGCTAAAAGGGGCTGGACTCTCCCTGAGTCTCACTGCTGCCCGAACAGAGGGTTAGCACGGCTCTGAACGCTGGTGCAGGAGCCCTGGTCTTCTGAGTCTGGCCTGACATTCCTCAGAGCCACTTTACCTGACTCCACCTGAATTCAGCTCCTGCTACTGTTCCACAAGGGCCAGGCTCCGCGGAACAGCCCAAACCCAGCCCAGTGTTGCCTAGCCCTGGACACAGCTGTAAGACAGCAGGGTGGTGGTCCCCGGACTACCACAGACCTCCGACAGCAAAAGGGCTGTGGAAACGCATAGATTTGTTGCTGATTTTAATTCACTAGACCTGATTTTGCTTGTCAAGTACTAGGCACCATGCAAGGTCTGGGCAGAGGGAGAAGAAGGAGCAGAGAGGGGACCTTGGATGTGCTCCCTGTGGGTTGCTGTTCCCGCTAAACTGAGGCAGGACCCCTTAGGTGTCCATCTTGCCTCTTGCCAAGTGTGCCTCATGCAGGCAGGTGTCTTGTATTGTCACCCCCCAGTCTGAGTACGTGTAGGCTCAGAGTAGACAGTGTTAGAATGTTTGGGTGAGTGAATAAGAGAGCACACTTGCCAGGCGTCCCTGCCCATGAAAAGTGTGGGGAGGACAGCAGGACCTGCCAACAATACCAAGAGACAAAACCCTGATCACCAATGACCCGTTTGCAAATTCTCGCCCCTCTGAAGCTGCCCAAGGCTGGTTTTCCACAGGATGGGGGGAGAGGGGCAGGAGACCTGTCCCTGTTCTTGGCCCCTCGAGGAGGGGCACCTTAGGACAAAGGCTGCCTCTCCCCCAGACCTCCTCCTTGGGGACCTGCTCTTCCCAACCTCTGTCTGTCTCCGTGGCTTCACGGGCCTTTGGTCCCCTCCTGTTTTCCAGATCATCCGCAAAGTCGTTCGGCAGATAGACTCGTCCGGTGTGGAGGCCAGCCAGGAACACGAGGAGGTGATTGCTGAGGGGCCCCTGGAGGACCCCAGGGAGATGGAAGCTGATGTTGATTCCTTTATGAGACACGTGCAGGTACTGCGGTGGCTGCAGCCTCCCTCCTGAGGCTCCCACACCGCTCCAGCCGCTCACCTGGGCGCGCCCGCTCTGGGCTCCCGCCCCTCCTCCCTCCATCGCCCCCTTGCCCCTCCACGCCCCCCCCCCGGCAGACAGTGTCTTCACGGCTGCCACAGGATCTCATGCTCTCTCTAGTTTTGTCTCTCTGTGTGATCTGTCCTGCCTTCTGTCTCTGCTGCCATCCCCAGGTGGAGTTGCGAGGGAGTAGCCTGCAGCCGGACCTGATAGAGAGCAGGAAGGGGGCTCAGATAGTGAAGCGGGCCAGCCTAAAACGGGGGAAGCAGTGATCTCTAGCCCTTCCCTCAAATGGCCTCTTGGGAGGTAACGCTGTCTTTTTTTGCATCCTTTCTGCATGGCCTGGTCCTTGCAGAGTGGCTGGTGCTAGGAGTGGCTGCTCCCTTCCTCACATCTCCCCCATCCTCCTCCGCGGGAGCTCCCTGCTCCACCGCCCCTGGCATGATGGGGGAGGAACAGGGGTGGCGTGGCCTCGAGGCACAGTCATTTCCCAGCCTGCTGACTGTGTGAGTCTTGATTTCCTCCTAAGAAAACAGCCAACAGTAGCTTCCGATTGACCTCTCCGGGAGCGCAAAAACATAGATTTGAGAAAATGCTTTGATGTGGGAAAACACTCAGTAAACCTCAGTGATGACAGTATCCTGAAAGCCAAGCGATGGGGACTGAGGGAGGGGGGGTGGACAGGCCTCCGGGTGCACCAGAGAGTCGGTCTAGGCTAGGCCATTTCAATGCAAATCCCCCCGCAGAGCTCCAGCTGCGATAGACTCAGAACAGCGCTTCTCTCTTGAACCTGGAACCCTTTGAAAGTCCTGTTCAACCCAAGATGACCATTGTCCTTGGTGTTTCTGGAGACCAGTTGCTCCGTTGCTTTCTAGGAAAGGGTGAAATGCACAGGCCCGAGGGGCGGATGGCGTGGTCCCAAGCTAGGAGGGTTATGGCAGCCTGGTGCATGGTGTGCAGGAGCATGGGGGCCCTGAGGCTGGGGGGCCGGGCTGGGTGGGGATTTTTGATGAGGGAGGGCCCTGAAGAGGCTCTCCAGCAGGCCCGGCCACAGTGCTGGGGGCTCTGGTGGCCAGCTCTGACCTCCGTCCTCCCTGAGGGATCCTGTACTGAGCTGCCCCGAGGCCGTTTACTGTGCCCGCTCGGGGCAGCTCAGTACAGGATGCGTCGGGGTGGGAGTCGGCAGGAAGCGAGGCTGCGTGGTGGCCCCAGCACAGCCCTCACCAGGTTCTTGGTAGTTTCAGCACCTACCCTCACTCCCCACAACCTGGGGCCTGGCTCTGGGCCAAGGAGAAAGCAGGCTCCTGGCTTTCTGCATTCAGCAAAAAGCAGGGTTGCTTCTCCTATGCCACCAAAAGTGCTGGCTCTGGGCTTCCCAACATACCTCGACACTTGGGAGAAAAAAAAAAAAAGGACTGCGGATCCAGTTATAGGATAAAATTAGACCTGACTCCTCAGCAGCTTAAGGAGGTCACAGTGTTAACCCCGGCATTGCCAAGGGTCTCGCTGGGCTGCTTCTTTAGCAGATTAGCTGGGGTGAGTCCTGGAAATAATCCAAAGGTACAAATTATTTGAAGGAACGGAGTAGAAGGCAAAGTGCACTCTTCTGCCTGATTTTTTTCTTATGGTGACAGGGGCAAGCAGGGGCTATACCTTTCTGCTTCTCTCTGGCTCTGGTTCATGCTGCTCATGTTCCTGAATAGGAGAGAGGCAGCCCAGAAGCCAGGCTGGGAGGAAGGGAGGAACTTAAGAAAGACAATTATTTTTTTAATTTTCTGTGGATGCTCTGCAAAAAAGAAATTTAAAAAAAATTTTTCTGTGGGGGTTCTGCAAGGTGTCTGAAACCTCCAAAGGAGATATACCGTTCCAGACCACTGAGCGTGTGGTGGGGGAGGTGGGGAACACCAGGCAGCCCGGCTCCTGCTCCGTGCCCGAACCTCTGGCAAGAAAAGGCCAGAGAAGCACCTGTTGGGGACAATGGTGAGAGAGCCATGGTGGAAGCAGACTCTAGTCTAGTTCTGAAGGGCCTGGTGGGGCAGCCTGCAGCGCTCCGTCCTCCCAGCAGGACAGAGACCACAGAGTGACAGTGAGGGAATGATGGCTCTCTGATCTTCTCAGTGCTGCCTGCCCCCCACTCGCAGGCCGGTACCGCTGCCCTCAGTATTTGCGAGTTCCACACTTGGCCAGTTCAATTACTGGCTAAAATTATGTTCACCCCCAAACACCCCCCCCCCACACACACACAGGGCTTTTGTGGTTCATTCACAGACACACACCAGGGTGAAAAATTTGTGTTCAGTGCCACGTTGTTTGCATTTTTCCTACTTTTTGTTGATTTTGTTGTTTAAAATGGCTCCCAAGCCTAGCGCCCAAGTGTTATCTCGTGTTCCTAGGAGCAGGGAGGCTGGGCTGTGCCCCGCGGGGACAAATATTCGTGTTAGATAAAATTCACTGGCCGGGAGTCAGGGCGCTGTCAGTGGGGAGTTAAGGGATCAACAGCGGATTAAATAAGGTGTCCTTATACAGAAACACACGTGAAACAAAGTGTTCCTGGTCTGACAAAGATGTGAACAGAGGCTCACAAGAATCTAACGGGGCATTTTCCTTAAGAGTGATGGTGCAGTGTTGGCTAATTCAGTGTTCTGGCAACTTTCTCAAACACGACCACTGCGAATGGCGAGAATTTACTGTGTCTGTTTCAGAAGGCGTCCAGGCTGGTGCTTGGGAGCCTAGATGCAAGGCCTGGTTCCTCCTCTTTCCAGGCCTCGCACTCATCATTTGCTCTGAGCTTCCGTCCCCTTGAGGGAGTTTGCAGACGGTCCCTTCCATGTCAGTGGCGAGGTTTAGAAATAGTCGTGGTCCCTGGGCAGGCTGTGGCTAGGAGGGCAGGACAGCTGTGCTCAATCAGGAAGGGGGCCATCCTAGCATGACGGAGGGAGGTCAGCCGACCTGCCACACCTTGGGTTCCTTCACCATGACATCGCAGCGGCATCACGCTCTTTGCTTGTAGCGGTTTCGATGATGGATGGGCGTGTTTGAAAGGCAGTGTACCCTGTTAAATTCCCACCCACCATTTCTCAAAGAGTCACCTGAGAGTCGGGTTAAAATGCAGATTCCTGGTCCCTGCCTCTGACCTACTGAATTAAAATTCTGGAACTTAGGATTCTGTATCAAGCTCCTCGATTGCCTTTTAGTGTACTGAAGAGTGCGTTCTTCTGACCAATTTCGGTTTTCCTTCCAAACCTCCTAGAGGTGATGTGGACTTGATACCAAGTTATTCACTTGATGTTTAAAAAGTGGGCCCCAGGAATGAAGGACAGAAGTTTGTTCAAAGATGGTAGGATGCACCCATCCTGGATGAGGGGTGACTAGACCCCCTCACCCATCGATCCCTCCCAGTCACCCCCACCTTGGGAAGGACTCTGTATCTAAGGCCTGGCAAGTGGGGGGAAGGGTGCTTTCCCGTGGAGTTTAAGAAGCTACCAGATTGCTGTTTAGGCAAGGCCTGCCTGACCACAGGTGACAGGAGGAGCTTTGCTCTGTGCTCCACAAGGTAGGCCCAAGAACTGGGGTGTGAGCTGTGCGAGATCGCCGGCGTGGAGCAGGCAGCTGGAGTGCTGTGGCAGGGCAGCGCTGACGTCTGCTGGGCTGGTGGGTAGACAGGGAGAGAGGGCCACAGATGCCAGGCAGGGTGGGAACAGGAGGTGCTGCGCAGAGGGACCGGATGGGACAGGCGCAGAGCAGAACCGCCCTTCTCCTCACTCTTGACAGGCTGAGACCTTCTCTTGGGGCAAGAGGGGCTGGGCAGCGGAAGGGTCCAGGATGCGGCCATGAGAGCTGCCCTCCCGTCTACCACTGCCACTGCCGGGTGCCCCCACTAGACCCCTCACTGCTCCTCCCGGAGTCTCTGCTCAAAGCGGTCACCATAGAATGCTGTCTAAGCAGGTACTGCCACTCTGTGTCTGGGCAGAAGAGTGGGAGATGGTCGGCTGTCTTCCCCAGGCTCAGGGTTTTACGAGGTCTCTTGTTTGAGGCATGCTTAGCCTGGAGGGGGGCACAGACCCCTGGGAAGGGTAAGGCCGGGCCCTGGCCCTCGGAGTGCTTCTGCTGGCTGGGGAGATGCAGCAGGTGTGAGACAGGAAGGAGAGCCCATCAGAGCACACGTAGAGCCCATCAGAGCACACGTCCGCATACACTGTCCCGAGCCCTCTGGAGAGCCCATCAGAGCACACGTCCGCATACACTGTCCCGAGCCCTTTGGAGAGCCCATCAGAGCACACGTCCGCATACACTGTCCCGAGCCCT